>NC_057808.1:289299705-289553948 GCF_018294505.1 Triticum aestivum | reverse complement strand
GTATTTCTTTCGCTTAGTATTTTTTATTATTTCCAAAAATAACTTTCGTGGAGTTTCAGGACTTTTGGAGTTGTGCAGAATAGGTCTCTAATATTTGCTCCTTTTCTAGCCCAGAATTCCAGCTGCCGGCATTCTCCCTCCTTATGTAAACCTTGTAAAATAAGAGATAATAGGCATAAGTATTGTGACATAACATGTAATAACAGCCCATAATGCAATAAATATCGATATAAAAGCATGATGCAAAATGGACGTATCAACTCCCCCAAGCTTAGACCTCGCTTGTCATCAAGCGGAAGCCGATAACGATAAATATGTCCACATGTTTAGAGGTAGAGGTGTTGATAAAATAAAATACGGACATGGGGCATCATGATTATTCTCATAACAGCAACATATATGGATATTGTCATATGATTTCTTATGCTCAAGTAATAACCTATTCACAATGCAAAGTATGAATCAGAAACTTTATTGAGAAATAACAAACTATAATCTCAGTTATTGAAGCAATTGCAATTTATCATAACATCAGAAAGAGTCTATGTCAGAGCTTTCTTGCAAGTCCACATACTCAACTATCATTTAGTCTTTCATAATTGCTATCACTCACGCAATACTTGTGGTTAGGGAGTTTTAATCGGAGACAGAGAAAGATAGGGGCTTATAGTTTTGCCTCCCAACCTTTTACCTCAAGGGTAATGTCAACAATAATAGTTCATGCTAACCCATATCCAATTAGATATATCTATCAGGATCTTTCCAACATCCTGTGCTTGCCAAAGGATAAAATGTAAAAAGGAAAGGTGAAGATCACCATGACTCTTGCATAAGGTAGAAGATAATAATAAAAGATAGGCCCTTCGCAGAGGGAAGCAGAGGTTGCCATACGCTTTCAGGGTTGGATGCAAAAAATCTTAATGCGAAAGAACGTCACTTTATATTGCCACTTGTGATATGAACCTTTATTATGCAGTCCGTCGCTTTTATTTCTTCCACATCACAAGATCGTATAAAGCTTATTTCCTCCACACCAATCAATCATACATATTTAGAGAGCAATTTTTATTGCTTGCACCGATGACAACTTACGTGAAGGATCTTACTCAATCCATAGGTAGATATGGTGGACTCTCATGGCAAAACTGGTTTAAGGGTTTTTGGAAGCACAAGTAGTATCTCTACTTGGTGCAAAGAATTTGGCTATCATGAGGGGGAAAGGCAAGCTCAACATGTTGGATGATCCATGACAATATACTTTATCTCAGATATAAGAAAACATAACCCATTACGTTGTCTTCCTTGTCCAACATCAACTCTTTAGCATGACATATTTTAATGAGTGCTCCCAATCATAAAAGATGTCCAAGATAGTATATTTATATGTGAAACCTCTCTTTCTTTATTACTTCCTATTAATTGCAACGATGACCAAAGCTATGCTTGTCAACTCCGAACAATTTTTAATCATCATACTCTTTCTATGTGAAGTCATTACTCTCAATAAGATCAATATGATCTCTTTATTTCTTTTTATTCTTTTTCTCTTTTATTTTATTCACTCAAGATCATGGCAAAATAATCAAGCCCTTGACTCAACACTAATCTTTATTATATAGCTCACGGACTCGATTACATAGAGGGATCATAAAGCAAAACTCAAAATTAGATCATACCATAAACTTTTATTCTACTAGATCATGGCAAAATAATAATTTGGCATTTTCATAGGCTTGTGTTCTCCATTCATCAAGTGAGCTAATGTCAAATAACCTCTTCTCACCGGCAAGTTTGAAATCATAACTGAGCTCTTTAATAGCCCAATAAGCCTTATGTTCTAGTTCAAGAGGTAAGTGACATGCTTTTCCATAAACCATTTTATATGGAGACATACCCATAGGATTTTTATATGCAATTCTATAGTCCCATAATGCATCATCAAGTTTCTTGGACCAATTCTTTCTAGATCTATTAACAGTCTTTTGCAAAATTAATTTGAGTTCTCTATTACTCAATTCTACTTGACCACTAGACTGCGGGTGATAAGGGGATGCAATTCTATGATTAACATCATATTTAGCCAGCATTTTACGGAAAGCACCATGAATAAAGTGTGAACCACCATCAGTCATTAAATATCTAGGGACTCCAAACCTTGGAAAAATAACTTCTTTAAGCATTTTAATAGAGGTGTTATGATCAACACTACTTGTTGGAATAGCTTGTACCCACTTAGTAACGTAATCAATAGCAACTAAAATATGTGTGTATCCATTAGAGGCAGGAAAAGGTCCCATATAATCAAAGCCCCAAACATCAAATGGTTCAATAACAAGTGAATAGTTCATAGGCATTTCTTGACGTCTACTAATATTACCAATTCTTTGACATTCATCACAAGATAAGACAAACTTATGGGCATCCTTGAAGAGAGTAGGCCAATAAAAACCAGATTGCAATACCTTATGTGCAGTTCTATCTCCAGCATGGTGTCCTCCATAAGCCTCGGAGTGACACTTGCGTAGGATCTGTTCCTGTTCATGCTCAGGTACACAACGTCTAATAACACCATCTACTCCTTCTTTATAAAGATGTGGGTCATCCCAAAAGTAATGTCTCAAATCATAGAAAAACTTTTTCTTTTGCTGGTATGTGAAACTAGGTGGTATAAATTTAGCAACAATATAATTAGCATAATGAGCATACCATGGAGCAGTACGAGAAGCATTTATGACATTTAATTGTTCACCAGGAAAGCTATCATCAATAGGTAGTGGGTCATCAAGAACATTTTCTAACCTAGACAAGTTGTCTGCAACGGGGTTCTCAGCTCCCTTTCTATCAACAATATGCCAATCAAATTCTTGTAGCAAGAGAACCCATCTAATAAGTCTAGGCTTAGCATCTTTCTTTTCCATAAGATATTTAATAGCAGCATGATCTGTGTGAATAGTTACTTTAGAATCAACAATATAAGGTCTGAACTTATCACAAGCAAATACAACTGCTAAGAATTCTTTTTCAGTAGTAGCATAATTTCTCTGAGCATTGTCTAGGGTTTTACTAGCATATTGAATAACATTTAATTTCTTATCGACTCTTTGCCCTAAAACAACACCTACAGCATAATCACTAGCATCACACATAATTTCAAAGGGTAAATTCCAATCAGGTGGCTGAACAATAGGTGCAGAGATCAATGCTTTCTTAAGTATTTCAACTGCTTCTACACAATCATCATAAAAAACAAATGGTATATCTTTTTGTAATAAATTAGTCAGGGGCCGAGAAATTTTTGAGAAGTCCTTAATGAACCTCCTATAAAACCCGGCATGACCAAGGAAACTTCTTATACCTTTGATGTCCTTGGGACATGGCATCTTTTCAATAGCATCAACCTTGGCTTTATCAACCTCAATACCTCTTTCGGAAACTTTATGCCCCAAGAAAATACCTTCATTGACCATAAAATGGCACTTTTCCCAATTCAAGACAAGATTAGTTTCTTCACATCTCTGCAAAACTCGATCAAGGTTGCTCAAGCAATCATCAAAAGAGGATCCATAGATGGAAAAATCGTCCATGAAAACCTCACAAATCTTTTCACAAAAGTCAGAGAATATAGCCATCATGCATCTTTGAAAGGTAGCAGGTGCATTACATAAACCAATAGGCATACGTCTATAAGAAAAAGTACCAAAAGGGCAAGTAAAAGTGGTCTTTGATTGATCATTGGCTGACACAGGTATTTGAGAGAAACCAGAATAACCATCTAGAAAGCAAAAATTTGTATGTTTGGATAATCTTTCTAGCATTTCATCGATAAAAGGTAAGGGGTAATGATCTTTTTAGTAGCCTTATTTAATTTGCGGAAATCAATTACCATCCTATAACCTGTAATAATTCTTTGCGGGATCAATTCATCTTTATCATTAGGAACTACGGTAATACCTCCCGTCTTAGGGACACAATGGACAGGACTTACGCCACTGACTATCAGCAACGGGATAAATTATACCTGCCTCAAGGAGCTTTAGTATTTCTTTTCTTACCACTTGCTTCATCTTAGGATTCAGCCATCATTGATGATCATGAGCTGGTTTGGCATCTTCCTCCAAATTTATTTTATGCTGACATAGAGTGGGGCTAATGCCCTTAAGATCATCAAGAGTATATCCAATAGCAGCACGGTGCTTCTTTAGAGTTTTCAATAATCTCTCTTCTTCATGCTCTGAAAGGTTAGCACTAATAATAACAGGATATATCTTTTTCTCACCAAGATAAGCATATTTAAGAGTATCAGGTAACGGTTTAAGCTCAAACACGGGATCACCCTTGGGTGGAGGAGGATCCCCTAGGATTTCAACAGGAAAATTATGTTTCAGGATGGGTTCCTGTTTAAAGAATACTTCATCTATTTCCCTTCTTTCATTCATAAACATATCATTTTCATGGTCTAGCAAATATTGTTCTAAAGGATCACTAGGAGGCACGGCAATAGAAGCAAGACCAATAATTTCATCCTTACTAGGTAATTCCTCTTCACGGTGTTGTCTACGAAATTTAGAGAAATTAAACTCATGAGACATATCACCTAGACCAATAGTAACAACATCCTTTTCGCAGCCTATCCTAGCATTAACGGTGTTCAAGAAAGGTCTACCAATATAATGGGACAAAAGCTATATTGTGGGGTACCGAGAACAAGAAAATCAGCAGGATATTTAGTTTTCCCACACAAGACTTCGACATCTCTAACAATTCCAATGGGTGATATTGTATCTCTATTGGCAAGCTTAATGGTAACATCAATATCTTCTATCTCAGCAAGTGCAATATCATGCATAATTTCTTTATATAACTCATGAGGTATAGCACTAGCACTAGCACCCATATCACACAAGCCATGATAACAATGATCTCCTATTTTAACAGAAATAACAGGCATGCCTACCACAGGTCTATGTTTATCTTTAGCACAAGGTTTGGCAATTCTAGCAGTTTCATCACAGAAGTGAATAACATGCCCATCAATATTATCAGACAAGAGATCTTTAACAATAGCAATATTAGGTTCAACTTTAATTTTCTTAGGATGTGTATAAGTTCTAATATTGCTTTTACGAACCACAGTTGAAGCTTTAGCATGATCCTTTATTCTAACAGGGAAAGGTGGTTTCTCGACATAAGAAGTAGGAACAATAGGATCATTATAAGTGACAGTCTTTTCTTCAACTTTACTAGGTGCAACTACTTTTACTTCTATGGGAGGATGATATTTAAACCACTTCTCCTTAGGGAAATCAATATGAGCAGCAGAAGATTCACAGAAAGAGGCTACTATCTCGGAGTCAAGTCCAAATTTAGTGCTAAATTTACGAAAAACATCGGTATCCATAAAAGATTTAACACCATCATACTTAGGTGTCATACCTGACTCCTTACCTTCGTCGAGATCCCAATCTTCAGAGTTGCGTTTAATTCTATCCAACAAATCCCATTTGAATTCAATAGTCTTCATCATAAAAGAGCCAGCACAAGAAGTATCGAGCATGGTGCGATTGTTATCA
Source organism: Triticum aestivum (assembly GCF_018294505.1). NCBI lineage: Eukaryota > Viridiplantae > Streptophyta > Magnoliopsida > Poales > Poaceae > Triticum > Triticum aestivum. Next base: position 289,548,378 of record NC_057808.1, on the reverse strand, counting down.
GAAAGCCGAGCATAAAAAAATTTAATAATCATTTCTCTTGAGAGCTCATGATTGGGGCATGAATATAACATTGATTTAAGCCTCCCCCAAGCTTGAGCGATGCTTTCTCCTTCGCGAGGCCAAAAATTATATATATAATTGCGATCACGATGAACAAGATGCATAGGATAAAATTTCTGATGAAATTCCAATTTCAATCGTTTGTAGTTCCATGATCCCGTATCATCACATAGCCTATACCATGTCGATGCATCTCCCTTCAAAGATAAAGGGAAAACCTTCTTCTTAATAAAATCACCGGGTATACCTACAAGTTTAAATAATCCACAAACTTCATCCACATATATTAGGTGCTCATCAGGATGCTTTGTTCCATCTCCTGCAAAAGGATTAGCTAGCAGTTTTTCCAACATACCCGAAGGAATTTCAAAGTGGACATTTTCATTTTCAGTAGGTTCAGTAGGTTGAGGAGCAACTCTTTGCTCTACTGGTCAGGGTGAAGATACCCCGAACAAGCCCCTCAGAGGATTACTTTCCATAGTAACAAGTGACAGTAAATTTCAGCACACTATATAAATTTTTCCTTACCAAATTCCACCTACCAAAGGCGCTTCACTCCCCAGCAACGGCGCCAGAAAAGAGTCTTGATGACCCACAAGTATAGGGGATCTATCGTAGTCCTTTTGATAAGTAAGAGTGTCGAACCCAATGAGGAGCAGAAGGAAATGATAAGCGGTTTTCAGCAAGGTATTCTCTGCAAGCACTGAAATAATAGGTAACAGATAGTTTTGTGATAAGATATTTTTTAACGAGCAACAAGTAACAAAAGTACATAAAGTGCAGCAAGGTGGCCCAATCCTTTTTGTAGCAACGGACAAGCCAGGACAAACTCTTATATAGAGAAAAGCGCTCCCGAGGACACATGGGAATTATCGTCAAGCTAGTTTTCATCACGTTCATATGATTCACGTTCGGTACTTTGATAATTTGATATGTGGGTGGACCGGTGCTTGGGTGCTGCCCTTACTTGGACAACCATCCCAATTATGGTTAACCTCTATTGCAAGCATCCGGCAACTACAACAAAAGTATTAAGGTAAACCTAACAATAGCATGAAACATATGGATCCAAATCAGCCCCTTACGAAGCAACACATAAACTAGGGTTTAAGCTTCTGTCACTCTAGCAACCCATCATCTACTTATTACTTCCCAATGCCTTCCTCTAGGCCCAAATAATGGTGAAGTGTCATGTAGTCGACGTTCACATAACACCACTGGATGATAGACAACATACATCTCATCAAAATATCGAACGAATACCAAATTCACATGACTACTAATAGCAAGACTTCTCCCATGTCCTCAGGAACAAACGTAACTACTCACAAAGCATATTCATGTTCATAATCAGAGGGGTATTAATATGCATATAGGATCTGAACATATGATCTTCCACCAAATAAACCAACTAGCATCAACTACATGCAGTAATCAACACTACTAGCAACCTACACGTACCAATCCCGGACTTGGACACAAGAATTGGATACAAGAGATGAACTAGGGTTTCAAAGGAGATGGTGCTGGTGAAGATGTTGATGGAGATTGCCCTCTCCTGATGAGAGGAGCGTTGGTGATGACGATGGCGATGATTTCCCCCTCCCAGAGGGAAGTGTCCCCGGCAGAACAGCTCTGCCGGAGCCCTAGATTGGTTCCTCCAAGGTTCCGCCTCGTGGCGGCGGAGTCTCGTCCCGAAAGCTTGCTTATGATTTTTCTTCGTGCGAAAGACTTCATATAGCAGAAGATGGCCACCGGAGGACCAACAGGGGGCCCACGAGGCAGGGGGCGCGCCCAGGGGGTAGGGCGCGCCCCCACCCTCGTGGACAGGTGGTGGCCCCCCTGACGTATTTCTTCCGCTCAGTATTTTTTATTATTTCCAAAAATAACTTTCGTGGAGTTTCAGGACTTTTGGAGTTGTGCAGAATAGGTCTCTAATATTTTCTCCTTTTCCAGCCCAGAATTCCAGCTGCCGGCATTCTCCCTCCTTATGTAAACGTTGTAAAATAAGAGAGAATAGGCATAAGTATTGTGACATAGCGTGTAATTACAGCCCATAATGCAATAAATATCGATATAAAAGCATGATGCAAAATGGACGTATCACTTGCCACCAAGGAATGAACCTTGACCTTCTTGTATTTCTTCGGTGGGGGTGCAAACCAGTCAAAATCCTCCTTGAGACCCATTTTCTTCAGATCTTCCTCACCATATACATGTGACAGAATAGCCTAGGTGCGACCGAAGATTTCATGGAGGTAGTTATGGTTTTTCTTCACTACATTATGTGTAGCAGTCATGTTGTGAAGAATAGAGCCAAACTGATGCTTAACCCATTTATGGTTTCGACCCACCTTCTGGTGAAGACTAAGAAGCAGCTCACGGTCAGTCATCACTCGAGGAGCAGTGGCTTGAGGATTTGGCTTGGATGCATTAGCAGCAGAACCATGAGTGGCAGAGTCATCATTGGTGGAATAAGATGCAGCTTTGTGAAACTGACCATCCAATGGACGAATGCCTTCATCTATAACAGCAGTGGCCTTGCCCTTTTCATCAGCAGAGGAGAATGTCCTTTTGAGGACTTCAATGGGGGGCAAGTAGCTGCAATGGTTCAGAGTGTCAGCCTTGTAATTGAGTGAAGACCTTGTTCTGATGAATCTCATAATCCAAGGTGCGTAAGGCTTCAACTCAAATGGAGAGAGTGCAACATTTGCCAGAGTCCTCATGAAGAAATCATTATAGTTGACAGGAATGCCATGCATGATATTGAACAACAGATACTTCATGATGCCTACAACTTCTTCATCATTTGAGTCGTGGCCTTTGATTGGACTCATAGTCTTTGTCAGAATGCGATAGACGGTTCTTGGTACATACAACAATTCCTTCATGAGGAATTTGGTCCTTGGGGCTTGACTTGGCTTCAGAGGCTTCATAAGCACTTGCATGTAATGAGCAGTGAGTTCTGGCTCCTGGTACAGGCAACGAGCTCCTTCAATGGGTGGACTGATGGGCAGGGCATGAAGTAATTCAGAGGCCGGTGCCTTATAGTGAGTGTTTTCAGTCATCCAGTCCAACACCCAAGAGTTGATATCATCAGCATCGCCTGTGATGTGCAAGGTTGCATAGAATTGAAGAATGAGTTCTTCATTCCAATCGCAAATATCCGTTTAGAGGTTGAGGAGGCCCGCGTCATGAAGCACACTGAGAACTGGAGTAAAACAAGGCATGGACTCCATGTCGACGTGAGGAATACACTCGTGGTCGAAGACTTTGTCCTTGTTGAAGAGAAGTGAAGAATAAAAGTTTGCTTGGCTGGCAGTCCGGAAGCGCTTCCTTCTAAGACGAGCAGAGTCATAAGGATTATAATCAGTGAAGAATAGGTGCTCACCGAAGAAGTCTTCAGCCTTGAATTTTTGTTTCTTCGAGAATGGATCCTTTGGCTTGGGCTGAGGAGTATCAGTCAATTGCATCACCACCTCTGGAATCACAATCTCGGGTTCCACATGCTGAGGAATTTCAGCTTCTTCTTCAGTGGCAGCCCGGGTATTCAATTCTTCATTTACATTTTCTTCAGCACTAGTGGCTGGAATATCTTCATGGACAGACGGGGTTGCACGAGTTTCATCAGATCCCATTTGTACATCAGTGTTGACGGGGGACTGGGGAATTTGTTGAAGTGGTGTGAACAGAGGAGAGTTTGGTGCTGACTTTCCCAAAAGTCATCATTCATCACTGGTGTTGTACATCCAATGTCCACATCTTCATCTTCACTCTTTTCTTCAAAGCTGGCCTCTTCAGCAGTGAACTGAGGCATAGGCGATGAAACTGTTGGGGTTGAAGGGATTGCATCCGCTTCAGTTTCTTCATCCAACTGCTCTGACGAAGCAGCAGAAGGAATCTCTTCATCTGATTCACTTGGAATCACATATTTTTCATCAAAAGGAACAAGGTCCTTTGATAGCATGGATGAGACTGGAATGGCATCAATTGGATTTGCAAAAGAGCTGGTCACTGGCTTCATCTTCTTCGGAGCTGAAGAGTCTGATGAAGTTGATGCCTTCCTTTTCTTCACAGCTGCATGCTCTGCAGCCTTGCTCTTCTTCACATCTGATGCAGACGGAAGGATTGGAGTTTGAGTAGGAGCAGGAGGAGTAGAGGAATTTGGTTCTATTTCTTCAGTCACAACTGTTGCAGTTGCCCTGATTTCTTCATTTTCTTCAGGCACAACGATTGAAGCTTCAGCTGTCCTGGCAATTTCTTCAGGCGCAACACTAGGGGTTGCCCTGGCAATTTCTTCAGTGGCTGGAATGCAGTCATCAGCCCTGGTACTTTGAGTTTCTTCATCAGCTTGAATGTCATCAGCGGTGCTAGCATTTTCTTCAGTCGGCTGAGCGGATGCTTCAGCCTGAGGATTTTCTTGTTGCGTTGGGGCTGCAACAGTGGAAGCGAACTTATCAGTCAATTTCACAAATCTGACTTTGGCTCCAAGCCAGTCAACACGGTATACGTCAAATTCATCACTGAGTTTCTTGATATCAGATTGAATAGTGACAAGTTCCTCAGTTGTCATAGAGACTACGTTTTTCTTCAGGAAGCGCTCCTTCTTGTACTGCGCCTTCTTAATCCGCCTGGCCTTTTCCAATTTCCATTTTTCTTCTTGGATGAAGGCAGTCAGCATATGGCTTTGGCCAGGAGGTAGCTTGAAATCAGGCATAGGAGTGTTGGGGTCCTTGTGCCACAGATCAAGTAATCGAGGATCAACTTGGGATCCAAAAGAAGAGGCACATTTGTGCCTTTGGATCTAGCGGCCTTGAGTTGCCTCTCTCTGATGATTTCAGTAAGTTCCTCATCATCAGCTTCGTCTTCATCAGACGGCACTTGGAAGGCGACCTGCTTCTTGTGAGGATTGGGCGAGAGCCTCATCCAGCAGTGGCCTTTGTCTTCAGCAGAGAGGGTCTAGTTGAAGAATTTGGTGCAGCTGAGGAACTAGCAGAAGCTCCTGAGGCAATAGAGATGCCTATTGTCCTTTGGCACGTGGCGAGATGCACAAGTGCTGAGGATTTGGACAGAGCAGCTGAGGACTTTGGCGGAGTTGCTGAGGACTTTGGAGGAGCTGGAGCAGCTTGAGCTGTTGGCCGTGAGGGCTTTGAAGAATCTGGCCGTGAGGGCATTGCTGAGGAACTTGGCCGTGAGGGCATCGAGGATGAAGAACTTGGCTTATGAGCAGGCTTCTTTGCCATGGCCTTCTTTGGCTTGCTTGCAGAGGCCTCACCAGTGGCAGCAGCAGCAGAGTCTTCATTAAATTTCCTCACTGCTTCTCTTGTCTGTTTGGATAGCTTGGCCTGGCGCTTGGCCCATTCGTCAGGATAGTCCTCACCGCGCTTGAGGCTGGTGGGATCTGCTACTTGGCCAGGTGCCAACGGTGGTCTTGGGCATGGAGGATTTAGAGCGAATTTCTTCATGTACTTGGGAGTAACATATCTGTACTCCCTCCATTCCCTTGCCCATCTCCTCTATATTCTTTGGATGCGCACCTTGCGCTGATTTTTGTCTTCTTTGCCAAACTTGGCCTCATCAGGAGTGCAATACTCTTTGTATATGTCATCAGGGATCTCGAAGGCAGTATTGACCTCAGGCCTCTTTCCTCCTTTCTATAGCTTCTTTCCATCAGCCATTTTCTTCAGCTGAGGAATATCAACAACTAAATTTTCTGAAGAAGTGTGCAACTTTTCTTCGAGGAACGCGTATAAGAATGATGATTTCAAACACCACGTACAATTGTCGTAGGGCTCTGAGAATCAAATTCTTCGTTAATTTATTCACACTTAGAGTGTTAGTCATCATTGATTGAAGAGAAACGTTTCTTCATGTGTTGCACATCTAAGTCATCAATTTTGCATAAGTGTTAGGATGAGTGTCCTTTTCAAAGAACATTCGAAGATTCTAAGATATTTAGCTCACACCGCAACTTGCTAAATCTCTTCTCATCCAAGGGCTTTGTGAAGATGTGGGCTAGCTGTTCTTCAGTCTTCACATGCTCAATAGAAATGTCGCCCTTCAACACATGATCACGAAGAAAATGATGACGAATCTGAATGTGCTTTATCTTCGAGTGCTGAACTGGGTTGTGAGCAATCTTGATGGCACTCTCATTATCACAGAAGAGAGGCACATTCTTCACGTTGACGCCGTAGTCCTTCAGAGTTTGCTTCATCCATAGCAATTGAGCACAACAAGAACCAGTAGCAATGTACTTAGCTTCAGCAGTAGACAGTGATACGCAGTTCTGTTTCTTCGAGGACCAACAGACCAAAGATCTTCCGAGGAAATGACATGTGCCAGATGTTGACTTGCGGTCCACATGATCACCAGCATAGTTAGAGTCTAAATATCCAATGAGATCAAAAGCCGAGCCCTTGGGGTACCATAACCCAAGTGTTGGTGTGTGACCTAGATATCGAAGAATTTCCTTCACAGCCTTATCGTGTGATTCCTTCGGTGTAGCTTGAAATCGGGCACACATGCAAACACTAAGCATAATGTCTGGCCTAGATGCACATAGGTACAATAAAGAACCAATCATGGAACGGTATACCTTTTGATCGAAGTCAATACCATTTTCATCAGTGCATAGATGGCCATTTGTGGGCATTGGAATTTTGATGCCTTTTCAATCTTGCATGCCGAATTTCCTCAATACGTCCTTGAGGTATTTCTCCTGAGATATGAATATGCATTGCGCTGTTGACGAATTTGAAGACCTAAAAAGAATTTCAATTCTCCCATCATAGACATTTGATATTCTTCACTCATCATATAGGCAAATCATCACTATAACGTTGGTGAGTACAGCCAAAGATAATATCATCAACATATATTTGGCACACAAACAGTGCACCATCATAAGATTTAGTGAAAAGAGTAGGGTCGAGTGAACCGGGTTTGAAGCCTTTCTTCATGAGGAATTCCTTCAAAGTATCATACCACGCCCGAGGGGCCTGCTTGAGGCCATAGAGGGCCTTATTGAGTCTGAAGACTTTGTCAGGATGCTTTGGATCTTCAAAACCTGGGGGTTGAGCAACATATACTTCTTCCTCAAGCTTACCATTGAGGAAGGCACTTTTCACATCCATTTGATATAAAGTGATATCATGATGGTTAGCATAAGCAAGTAATATGCGAATAGCCTCACGTCTAGCAACAGGTGCAAAAGTTTCATCGAAATCAATTCATTCAACCTGTGTGTAGCCTTGAGCTACGAGCCGTGCCTTATCCCTCACCACAAGGCCATTTTCATCTTGCTTGTTGCAGTAGATCCACTTTGTGCCAATGATATTGTGCTTGCGAGGATCTGGACGTTTGACCAGTTCACAGACGTTGTTGAGCTCGAACAGATGTAATTCTTCTTGCATAGCTTGAATCCACTCAGGCTCCAGAAATGCTTCATCTACCTTAGCGGGCTCTGTGATAAATGTGCCCACAAAAGCAAAGTGCCAACAAACGTTAGATAAATGTGAAGCTCTTGAGCGTGTGAGAGGACCTGGTGCTTCAATGTCATCGATGATTTTCTCAATCTGCACTTCATTTGCCACGCGAGGATGAGCGGGTTGTCGTCGAGGAATTTGATCAGCATTTTCTTCAGGACCATTTTCTTCAGGTGCATTAGCTCGACGTTCTTCACGTTCTGGAATGAATTCTTCAGTAGTTTCTTTGATAGGAATGACATCCTCAGTAGCCTTGAACTTGATAGTTTTCTCAGGTGCTGGTTCATCTATCACAGAAGGTAGGTGCTCTCTTTGCGAGCCATTAGTTTCATCGGACCACACATCTATAGTTTCAACAACTTTGTGGTGAACGTTGTTGAAGACTCTGTAGGTGTGCGAGTCCTTTCCGTAACCAAGCATAAAACCTTCATGTGCTTTCGGTGCAAATTTAGAGTTGTGATGAGGATCTCTAATCCAACATTTAGCACCGAAGACTTTGAAATAACTCACATTGGGTTTCTTGTCAGTGAGGAGTTCATAAGCAGTCTTCTTGAAGAATTTGTGAAGATATTCCCTGTTGAGTATGTGGCAAGTAGTGTAAATTGCCTCAATCTAGAAACGACGAGGCGTCTTGTATTCATCAAGCATAGTGCAAGCCATCTCAACAAGAGTCATGTTCTTGCGCTCCACGACGCCATTCTGTTGAGTAGTATAAGGAGCAGATAACTCATGAGTAATACCAAGTTCATCAAGATAGTCATCAAGACCAGAATTCTTGAACTCAGTTCCATTGTCACTCCTGATGTGCTTGATTTTCACACCAAAGTTGGTTGAAGCCCTCGAGGAAAATCGTTCGAAGACTTCCTGTACCTCATGTTTGTAAGTGACAATATGTACCCATGTGTAACGATAGTAATCATCAACAATAACAAAGCCATATAGAGATGCATCATTTGTAACTGCAGAATAATGGTTAGGACCAAATAGATCCATATGAAGCAATTCAAATGGTCGAGTAGTAGTCATGATTGTCTTCGCTGGATGTTTGGCCTTGGTCATCTTTCCAGCTTCACAGGCTCCGCATAAGTGATCCTTGAGGAATTTGACATTCTCAATGCCAATGACATGCTTCTTCTTCACAAGTGTGTGCAAATTCCTCATGCCTGCATGACCAAGTCGTCGATGCCATAGCCAGCCTTCTGAAGCTTTTGCAAGTAGGCATACAGCTGGTTGTGGTCCTGTAGAAAAATCAACAATGTACAAGTCTCCTCTCCTAAAGCCTTCGAAGACTTTGGAATTGTCAGCTTCCATGATCACAACACAACGATACTTGCCGAAGACAACAACCATATCAAGATCGCAAAGCATTGAGACAGACATGAGGTTGTATCCTAAGGACTCGACAAGCATGACTTTGTCCATGTGTCGATCCTTTGAGATCGCAACCTTACCTAGACACAATACCTGACTTTTGCCTTTGTCAGCGAAGATGATATGCTTCAGATGCGATGGAGATAAGGGAGCATCCATCAATAGATTCTTGTCACCAGTCATGTGATTTGTACATCCACTATCGAGGACCCACTCATTGGCTTTGGGTTGATCATCCTGCAGATGAATTAGTGCAACTTATGAACTCATATACTTCATTAGTGAAGTATATGACATTAATTCATCAGATCAATTTCATCAAGTAATAGAACAGGTAGAGCAATATGAGGACATGAGAAATGAAAGTTCATTTCTTCATGATTAGCCTGCGTCCTTTCAGGCAATTTCAGGTCTCCAGAAAATTCTTCAGATGTTTACGCACGTCTGGAGATCTGACCCTGCAGAAGAGATTAGTTCTTTTTCTTCACCACCCACATCTGAAGGGGTGGCAAAGAGTTCATCACTCTGCGAGCTCCAAACGAGAAAGGTGGCATAGAAGCCAGTCCATTTCGTTTCACATAAGAGGAGTTAGGATAAGCATAGGAATAAGCAGAGAAATTCTTTGAGGGCTTATGAACATAATGGTTTGAAGAATAATGCACATATTCATAGCCCTTAGCTCTTCCCTGCGAAACAGATGTGTTAGCACGATGATGTTCATATGAGGACTTTGATCCTTTTGAGGAATTTGATCCACGTGAGGAATTTGGTCCATATGAGGACTTGGATCCAAATGAAGAATTTGGTCCATATGAAGAATTTGATCTGGGGTTCCTATTCTTTACAGGTGGTGTCATGAGGACATTCACCTGAAGACTTTCAAGGCATCTTTTGGGAACCCAGATATTCTTCATAGGGGAACCGTTCCTGCAGTTAGTGCCAACATATCTAGCAAATACTTCACCATTCTGATTTTTGAACAGTTTATAGTTGGAATCAAATGACTCATCAGCAGAATGAGGAGAATCACATGTAAAGCCAGATAAATTAGATGGATCAACTGGAGGTCCCTTTGCAGCAATCCATGAGGTTTTGGGGTACTGCTGAGGCTTCCAATAAGTTCCATCAGCATTGATTTTCCTCTCAAAGGCAATACCCTCTTTCCTAGGGTTCATGTTGATGATCTGCTTTTTAAGCACATCACAAAGAGTCTGATGCCCTTTGAGGCTTTTGTACATGCCTGTGATGTACATTTCCTTCAGCCCTGCATCATCAGTGATACTAGCAATGTCCTCAGATGAGGAATTAGTGATAGTAGAGACAGGTGAAGAATTTGTAGCATTAGAAGCATTTGAACATTCAGCTGAAGAATTAGCAGATTCACGTTCAATGCACTTCAAACATGGAGGAACAAATTCTTCTTGAGCAGCGCTGATTTGTTGAGCATGTAATGAATCGCGCTCCTTTTGAAGATCTTCATAACTTACTCTTAGCTTTTCAAGATCTTCCTTTCTTTGAAGAAATTCATAAGAAAGCTTCTCATGATCAGATAAGTGAGTGTTATGATGACCTTGATGGTTGTCAAACCTAGACTGAAGTCTCTGAAGATTTTCAGTCAAGGTTTTAGTGCGATCCATTTCTTCACCCAACATATCATCACTTTTGTCTAGCATGTTTTGAACCTTTTCAAAAGCCTTTTGTTGTTTCATAGCAATCTTAGCAAGTTTAGAGTAGCTGGGCTTAAGGTTTTCATCAGATTCATTCTCACTTGATTCACAGGAGGTATATTTGAGTACCTTGGCACCCTTTGCCATGAAGCAATAGGTGGGAGCGTAGTCATAATTGCCTTCATCAGCCTTGTTGGTGAAGTCATTTTCTTCAGAGTTGAAGATAGACTTGCTGACGAATGCAGTAGCGAGGGCTAGGCTCGCGACACCGGACTCAGACTCCTCAGATGCCTGCTCTTCCTCATTTTTTCAGATTCAGCCTCAGAGTCCATTTCCTTGCCAATGAATGCCCGAGCCTTCTTGGAGCTACTCTTCTTGTGAGATGAAGACTTTGAGGATTTTGATGATGAAGACTTTGAGGATTTCTTCTTCTTATTCGCATCATCAGAACTATAATCCTTGTATTTCTTCTTCTTTGATTCCTTTTCCCACTGAGGGCAATCTTGAATGTAGTGACCAGGTTTCTTGCATTTGTGGCAAAGCCTCTTCCTGTAGTCACTGGATGAGGAATCATTGCTCCTTTAGGGTTTTCCAAAGCGACCACGTCTTGAGAACTTCTGGAATTTCTTCACGAGCAGTGCTAGTTCATGGATCAGTTCTTCAGGATCACCAAGGCTGCTGCCAGAATCTTCATCTTCAGACTCAGAAACTGCCTTGGCCTTCAGGGCACGTGATCTGCCATAGCTCGAACCATAGAGATCTCTCTTTTTAGCAAGCTGGAACTCATGAGTATTTAGCCTCTCGAGGATATCAGCGGGATCAAGTGACTTGTAGTCAGCACGCTCTTGTATCATGAGTGCCAGAGTATCAAATGAGGAATCAAGCGATCTCAACAATTTTTTCACCACCTCATGGTTAATGATGTCAGTGGCACCAAGTGCTTGAAGCTCATTTAAGATGTCAGTGAGGCGATCGAAGTTTTGTTGAACATTTTCATTGTCGAGTCTTTTGAAGCGGTTGAAGAGATTGTGAAGAACGTCAACTCGAGAGTCACGCTGTGTTGAGACTCCTTCATTCACTTTGGACAGCCTATCCCAGATAAGCTTAGCAGTTTCCAAAGCACTCACTCTTCCATACTGCCCTTTGCTCAGATGTCCACATATGATGTTCATCGCTTGAGAGTCGAGTTGCTTGAATCTCTTCACATCAGCAGCATTCAGAGAAGGTGTGACTGAGGGAACACCATTTTCCACAACATACCAGAGATCGTTATCAATTGCCTCAAGATGCATTCGCATCTTATTCTTCCAGTAGGGATAGTCCGTCCCATCGAAGGTAGGACACCCAGCAGAGACCTTGATCATACCTGCGGTCGACATAACTAAAACTCCAGGCGGTTAAACCAAAATCACATAGAACAAGGGAGTACCTTGCTCTGATACCAATTGAAAGTGCGTTATATCGACTAGAGGGGGGTGAATAGGCTATTTTTATGAATTCTTCACTAAGGAATTTGCAGGTGAGGAAATTCCTTAGCGAAGAACTACTTGCAGCGGAATAAGTACTCAGAAGTAAACATAACAGAACACAAGCATGGTCATCATGATGAGATGAAGACAAGCATAGAGTACAGAAAGCGTAAACATAGGATAATAGAGGATGAAGACAAACAGACTAAAGAAATTGAACTAAGGAAATTGACAAAGTCTTCAGTCAAAGTCTTCAAACAGATATGAACAAGCGCACAACACAGTAATGAGGAAATGAAAGAGTTGAGGAAATAGAACCAGTAAGCTTGGTGAAGACAATGATTTGGTAGACCAGTTCCAACTGCTGTCTCAGTTGTACGTCTGGTTGGAGCGGCTAGGTATTTAATCCTAAGGACACACAGTCCCGGACACACAGTCCTCACCGTATTCTCCTTGAGCTAAGGTCACACAGACCTCACCCAATCACTCGTGGTAAGTCTTCAGGTGACTTCCAAACCTTCACAAACTCGGTCACTCGGCGATCCAAAATTCCTTTTGGATGCTCTAGACCATGATGCCTAACCGTCTGGAAGAAGCACTGTCTTCAAAGGTAACAAGCGTCGGATCCACGCAGGATCAATCTCTTCAGTGATGCTCAATCACTTTGGGTTTGGGTTTGTGTTTTCCTCACTTGATGATTTTCGCTCAAAGTCCTCGGAGGATGGGATGCTCTCAAATGACAAGTGTCAGTTTCTCTCGGAGCAGCCAACCAGCTAGTGGTTGTAGGGGGCGGCTATTTATAGCCTAGGGAGTAGCCTGACATGATAAGACATAAATGCCCTTCAATGATATGACCGTTAGGTGGGTAGATATTTTGGGACAGCTGGTGCATAGCACAGCAACGGTCGGATATTTAAGGCTCAAATTCCTCAGGGCTATCATGTTCCTCGCTGTGTAGGCAATCCGCACTGGCGAATTCCTAACTCCTCAGTCAGAACAAATTCCTCAGAGACCAGAAGAACTTCGTCTCTGTCCCTGAAGAAATTTGACTGAACTGTATGAGATTTCCAATGGCTTCACTCGAAGGGATTGGTAGGTGTAGGATTTTGAGTTGAGCATCAGTTGGAAATTTTTCCTTAGTATTTACTCGACCCCCTTTAACAGTACGGTGTTTCCTGTGACTCAAAAAAGAGAAAATGAAACTACGAAAACAAAAGTCTTCACGCTTCATGTTCCTCGAATGAATACCTAGTCTTCAAGGTCACACCAATTTCTTCACTTTCAAAGTCTTCAGAAATCCAATGTCTTCAATCGAAGAACTTCATTTTTAGGGGTCGACTTTCTCTGTAAATATCAAACTCCTCATAGACTTATAGTCCTGTGTACACTCATAAACACATTAGTCCCTTAACCTATAAGTTTTCAATACACGAAAATCACTAAGGGGCACTAGATGCACTTACAGTTTGTGCATGCTTTGCAACATATTTCATTTGCCATCTTATTGTGTGAGCATGTTGAGTGCATATTTTTCTCATTCGAGGACATCCATTTGTTGCTTTGATTGTTTGGTCTTTTTGTTTTGCCAAATGGATGGACAAGAATGCCTAAGAACTCCCTCTAGCTATCTATGCTTTTCTCGTCTCAAACTCTATTCATGCTACATCACAAAGTTTGATGAAGTCAAATTCGAACCCTTTGGGTGAGGAGCACTCGGAGCCACCCATTCTTCATAGACTTAAACTTCCAAAACCTCTCTATGTATTTCGATCTGACGATCCATTCCTTTCGGTCATATCGAGTTCATTGAGTTGATCTAGGTTTCAATCTTGGTGCAACCGATTAGAATAATTCGTTCACACCAAGTTGCAGTAACTACTTGCGATTCTGCATCTCGGTGCCACCGAGTCGTTCCACTCGGTCACACCGACATGGTCTGCATATATATACCCACGGGGCAAATTTTAGAAATTTCTTCGAAACCCTTCGCCCGCGCATATCCAGCTCTGCAGACTCGAGGTCTCCGGATCGTCTCCTCATCGCCAGCGACCCCCTGCCGCTGGTGTCCACCGCCGTTGTCGCCGTAGCAAGTTCACCGTCGAGTTAGGGTATGAACTTGACCCCTATGTGCAACCTTAACCTCTGATTCCTGCACTTAGGTCAATGCCATAATTCTCACCACGTATAAGATTGTTCTGTCCAGCAAAAACTTCCTTTAGATTAGTTTTGATTCGAAAATTTAGGGTTAGGTTTCCACCAAACTCATCTCGGACCGACCGAGTTGTAGAAATCGGTCTCACCAATTTGTCCTAGGCCATTGAACTTGTGATTTTCGGTCTGACCGAAACTTACAAATCGGTGTGACCGAGTTCGATTCTCAGTGAAACCCTAGCAATCTCGGAGTCACCAATCTGTCTCCCGGTCTGACCGATTCCACTAGTTTGGACTCTAATATTGCTTCGGTGTCACCGAGTTTAACAAATCGGTAGCTCCGAAATGCTTTCTGTAGAGAAATAAAACTAAGTTTTTGACTCAATTGCTTTGCAAAATCTCTGCAATTTGTGATGCTCATCAACTCCAAGATGGGCACAGGCACATATCTGTTGGACAGAGAGCACCTTCCCTTGAGGCCTGATTTTGAGGATAACACAGTTGTGATGGATCCAACTCATCCAACTTCTGTTGAGGCTCAAGAGAAGAGAGAGAAGGCACAGGCTAAGAAAGCTTCAAGGATTCCAGATCCTTCCACAGTCAATCTCAAGACCAAGCAGGACCAGCTCAGCTATCTGCTTGAGGCCACTTTAAGAATAGAGAAAGGACTAGCTACCCTGACTTGAAATCAAGAGAACCTTGAGAGGATCTTTGAGACAAAACTTCATGACTTGGATGTCAAGGTCGCAGAGATTCAGACTTTAGTGGAGAAGATTCAAGAAGAGCTTGAGGACAGGAGTGACAAGACCACCACTGATGCTTATCAGAGGGTGCCCAGAAGACAGAGGTCTGCAGCAGTGCAAGTGACACACACTAGGGCTACAACTTCAGCTCCTGCAGCCACAGCTTTAGTTGCCCCTCCAGTGGCAACCCCTCCAGCTCCTCAGATGTCAGCAGAAGTCTTCGCAGATGCTGTTCTCTCCATGCCATCTTCGCACTCCGGAGCTCCCGGAGATCAAGCTTAGAGTGTCGTATAACACTATGCATTTTCAAGCTTTTTGGTAACTTGTTGCCAAAGGGGGAGAAAGTGTATAGATCATAGGCTGAGAGAGAGAGTGTTTTGATTCTTTTTGCCTCTCTTGCTACTTATTTGCTTGCTTGTTTGGTTGATACTCTATTTATGTGTGTGAGAGATACTTATATGGTCATGTGCTTGATCATATTATACTTTAATGTTTGTGCTTGGATGATGATATTCTCTATCTCTCATGTATGATCATATTATATTTTGAGTGCTCCACCAAGAAGTATGTGGCATGGACGAGTAACCCATGATCCTAATCGATTGTGCATTTGCATTCAAAAGCAAATTGTAAATAATGCACAAATTTAGGGGAGCTCTTGCTTATCACATACTTCTCAAAGTGATGATGTATTTCATTCTTATTATCATTTGCCGAAGCTTTGATCTATATGTTGTCATCAATTACCAAAAAGGGGGAGATTTAAAGTGCAACTAATCCCTGGGTGGTTTTGGTAATTCTTAACAACTTATAGCTCATTGAACTAATATTCTTTCAAGATAATTATTTCAGAAAGTTCAATGATTATCATGACATGGACTAGAGATGTGGACCCCTCAAAATTCTAAGGACACATATTGGCAAAAGCTCAAGACTCTACATTTTCATTTCAGTGACCCAAGATCACATGGAGTCCATAGGAAAAGCCAATACTATTAAAAGGGGATGAGGTATTGCTTAAATGGCTTGCTTGCTCAAAATTCTTAGTGATATGCTCCAAAAGCCCTCAACCACTTTCTCATTTCCACATATGTCCTAAACCTAAAGTCTAACTCGGCCCCACCGATTTGATCTATCCGGTGCTACTGAGTTCATTTGACATAGCCATAGCCAGAAACCCTAACAATTTAGTCTCACCGAGATGGGATTGCAAACTCTCTGTTTCCCTTCGTAACGTTTCGGTCCAACCGAGATGAGCAATCGGCCCCACCGAATTCACAATGCAAACTCTCTGTTTCCTTTTTGTATCGTTTCGGTCTCACCGAAATGAGCGATCGGTCCCACCGAGTTTGCTTGACCAACTCTCTGTTTGCTTGCTACTGAACTCGGCCTGACCGAGTTGAAGTAATCGGTCAAACTGAGATCAAGTTATGCCCTACCCCTAACGCATCGGTCCCACCGAGTTGATCATGTCCGTCCCACCGAAAATCCTAACGTTCACATTTTGAACCAATTTGGTCTCATCGAGTTTCACTATTCGGTCCCATCCAGTTTGGTAAATTGTGTGTAACAGTTAGATTTTGTGTGGAGGCTATATATACCCCTCCACCCATTCTCCATTCGAGGAGAGAGCCATCAACGTGCCTACACTTCCAGCATTCATTTTCTGAGAGAGAACCACCTACTCATGTGTTGAGACCAAGACATTCCAATCCAACCACAAGAATCTTGATCTCTAGCCTTCCCCAAGTTGCTTTCCACTCAAATCATCTTTCCACCATATCCAAATCTGTGTGAGAGAGAGTTGAGTGTTGGGGAGACTATCATTCGAAGCATAAGAGCAAGAAGTTCATCATCAACACACCATCTATTACCTTTTGGAGAGTGGTGTCTCCTATATTGATTAGGTGTCACTTGGGAGCCTCCGTCAAGATTGTGGAGTTGAACCAACGAGTTTGTAAGGGCAAGGAGATCACCTACTTCATGAAGATCTACCCAAGTGAGGCAAGTCCTTCGTGGGCGATGGCCATGGTGGGATAGACAAGGTTGCTTCTTCGTGGACCCTTCATGGGTGGAGCCCTCCGTGGACTCGCGCAACCGTTACCTTCGTGGGTTGAAGTCTCCATCAATGTGGATGTACGATAGCACCACGTATCAGAACCATGCAAAAAATCTCCGTGTCTACATTGCGCTTGCTCTCTCCAAACTCCTCCCCTTTACTTTCCTATGCAATGATTTACATTCCGCTGCTATACTCTTAGAATTATATGTGTAGGTTGATTGCTTGACTTGTGTTAAGTTGCTAAAATCTGCCAAAACTTAAAATTGGGAAAAGGCTAGATTTTTATTTGGTCAAGTAGTCTAATCACCCCCCCTCTAGACATACTTTCGATCCTACAGCAGCAACGAAGAAAATCCTTAGATCACGGACCCAGTTTGCATCATTGCTACTATCATCTTTCAACTTTTCTCTCGGAACATATCAAAAATATATAGGTGCTATGTCGCGAGCTATTAATCTACAATATAGATATGCAAATACTATCAGGACTAAGTTCATGATAAATTAAGTTCAATTAATCAAATTACTTAAGAACTCCCACTTAGATAGACATCCCTCAAGTCATCTAAACGATACGTGTTCCAAATCAACTAAACCATGTCCGATCATCACGTGAGATGGAGTAGTCATCAATGGTGAACATCTCTATGTTGATCATATCTACTATATGATTCACGTTCGACCTTTCGGTCTCCAGTATTCCGAGGCCATGTCTGTACATGCCAGGCTCGTCAAGTTTAACCCGAGTATTCTGCATGTGCAAAACTGTCTTGCACCCGTTGTATGTGAACGTAGAGTCTATCACACCCGATCATCACGTGGTGTCTCAACACGACGAACTGTCGCAACGGTGCATACTCAGGGAGAACACTTATACCTTGAAATTTAGTTAAGGGATCATCCTATAATGCTGCCGCCGTACTAAGAAAAATAAGATGCATAAAAGATAAACATCACATGCAATCAAAATATGTGACATGATATGGCCATCATCATCTTTTGCTTTTGATCTCCATCTCCAAAGCATCGTCATGATCTCCATTGTCACCGAATCGACACCTTGATCTCCATCGTAGCGTCGTGGTCGTCTCGCCAACTATTGCTTCTACAACTATCACTAATGCATAGTGATAAACTAAAGCAATTACATGGCATTTGCATTTCATACAATAAAGAGACAACCATAAGGCTCCTGCCGGTTGCCGATAACTTCTACAAAACATGATCATCTCATACAATAACCTATATCACATCATGTCTTGACCATATCACATCACAACATGCCCTGCAAAAACAAGTTAGACGTCCTCTACTTTGTTGTTGTAAGTTTTACGTGGCTGCTACGGGCTTCTGGCAAGAACCGTTCTTACGTACGCATAAAAACCACAACAGTGATTTATCAAGTTTGTTGTTTTAACCTTCAACAAGGACTGGCCGCATTCAAATTTGATTCAACAGAAGTAGGAGAAACAGACACCCGCCAGCCACCTTTATGCAAAACTAGTTGCATGTCTGTTGGTGGAACCGGTCTCATGAACGTGGTCATGTAAGGTTGGTCCAGGCCGCTTCATCCAACAATACCACCAAATCAAAATAAGACATTGGTGGTAAGCAGTATGATGATCACCGCCCACAACTCTTTGTGTTCTACTCGTGCATATCATCTACGCATAGACCTGGCTCTGATACCACTTTTGGGAAACGTAGCATGCAATCTCAAAAAATTCCTACACTCACGCAAGATCTATCTAGGAGATGCATAGCAACGAGGGGGAGAGTGTGTCTACGTACCCTCGTAGACCGAAAGCGGAAGCGTTTGACAACGCGGTTGATGTAGTCGAACTTCTTCTAGCTCCGACCGATCAAGCACCGAACGTACGACACCTCTGAGTTCTGCACACGTTCATCTCGGTGACGTCCCTCGCCTTCTTGAGCCAGCAAGGTGTCGAGGTAGTAGATGAGTTTCATCAGCATGACGGCGTGGTGACGGTGATGGTGAAGTGATTCTCGCAGGGCTTTGCCTAAGCACCGCAAAAATATGACTGGGGGTGTAAACTGTGTTGGGGGGCGCCGCACAGGGCTAACAATTGATGTTGTGTGTTCTAGGCATCCCCTCCTCATATATATAGGTGGGAGGGAGAGGGGAGAGGCCAAAGGGGCTCCCCAAGTGGGGCCGAATCCCACATGGGCTCCTGCCCTGGTTCGCCCCCCTTCCTTGTATAGGCGCCAGGGGAAGGAAGGGGGAGGTGGCGCCCCCCTTTCCTTTCTCCCTTAAGGAGGGGAAGGAAGGAGGGACTTTCCCTCCCCCCTTTCCTTTCCCTAGGGCTGGCCGGCCTGGTGGAGGAGCGCACCAGCCCCTTGTGGGCTGGTCTGTCCCTCCCTTCGCCCATTAAGCCCATATCTTTGCCGGGGGTGCCTGGAACCCCTTCGGGTGACCCCATATGTACCTGGTACCCTCCGGAACACTTCCGGTGTCCAAATGCCATCGTCCTATATATCAATCTTTACCTCTCGACTATTCAGAAACTCCTCGTCATGTACATGATCTCATCCGGGACTCTGAACAACATTCGATCACCAAATCACATAGTCATATAATACTAAATCATCATCGAACGTTAAGTGTGCGGACCCTACGGGTTCAAGAACTATGTAGACATGACCGAGACACCTCTCTGGTCAATAACTTATAGCGGAACCTGGATGTTCATATTGGCTCCTACATATTCTATGAAGATCTTTATCGGTCGAACCGTTATGACAACATACGTTATTCCCTTTCTCCATCAGTATTTTACTTGCCCGAGATTCGATCGTCGGTATCCACATACCTAGTTCAATCTCGTTACCGGCAAGTCTCTTTACTCGTTCCGTAATACATCAACTTGTAACTAACTCATTAGTCACTTTGCTTGCAAGGCTTCTTATGATGTGCATTACTCAGAGGGCCCAGAGATACCTCTCCGATACTCGGAGTGACAAATCCTAATCTCGATCTATGCCAACCCAACAAACACCTTCAGAGATACCTGTAAAGCATCTTTATAATCACCCAGTTACGTTGTGATGTTTGATAGCACACAAGGTATTCCTCCGGTATCCGGGAGTTTCATAACCTCATAGTCGAAGGAATATGTATTTGACATTAAGAAAGCAATTGCAATAAAACTAAACGATCAATATGCTAAGCTAACGGATGGGTCTTGTCCATCACATCATTCTCCTAATGATGTGATCCCGTTATCAAATGACAACTCATGTCCATGGTTAGGAAACCTTAACCATCTTTGATCAACGAGCTAGTTAAGTAGAGGCTCACTAGGGACACAGTGTTTGTCTATGTATTCACACATGGATTTAGGTTTCCGATCAATACAATTCTAGCATGAATGATAAACATTTATCATGAATAAGGAAATATCAAAATAACAACTTTTTTATTTCCTCTAGGGCATATTTCCTTCAAGGAGCACCCCGTTACCAACCTTAGCAGCGGTAAGGGTGAACTCTTCGGCATATAGATTGTCCGGGGAGATCGGGAGGACCAAGTATTTGGAGGGAAAGGATCCCGGGTTACTGTTGAGAAGGTGAGCCACTCATAAGGACTTCGTGTCATCAACACCAGTGACAATGACCTCACTCTTGGAGAAATTGATCTTGAGGCCCGAAAGGGCTTCAAAACATAGCAGAATAAACTTAAGGTGGGCAATGCAAGAGTCACTTTGTTCTACCATGATGATCGCGTTGTACACATACCGAAGGTGTGTGACCCATTCCGGAATAAGGTGGGAAATGACCGGAGAGATGTCTCTATGAGAAGCAGTCCTGGAAAGCATGTGAGATAGAGCGTCCGCCACAATGTTAAGCAGAATAGGAGACGCGGGGTCACCTTGCCGTAGGCCCCGGGCATTGGCGAAGAAGTTGCTGACCTAACCATAACTAAGATCGCAGTGTGCCCCCCGAGACCAGTTGCATGATTGTCGGAGTAAGTGGCCACGGGTAGCCAAACCGGCTACCCCTGGCTCTTCAGAAAATTTATCAGGCCTTTGGGCCTTCAAGCACTCCAAGCATTTGGGCCGCCTTCCCGGGCCGGCTACCACTAAAAGCCGACTCCCGGAAGGCGACCCAGCCTCACCGACTCCAAGAAGCCGGCCAAGAAGGATGCCGACTCCTAAAAGCCGGCCAAGACCACAACCACTCCTACATAACGACGACCTGACGGGGCATGGCCACAGTGCGGCCCACGACCCCCGAAGCCCGAGGCGGGCATGGCTACAGGAGGCCGTACGGGAGGGATGTCTCCCGTGCGGCCGGGCACTGTAGCCACGCCAGCTACGATGTCATCCACGACCCATTCCTGCACGGCCCAAGGACTGCGGGCCCCTTCAGCCAGAGAGAGGCGTGAAGGCGGCCCGGCTTTCCCTAGTCGGCCGGGAGCATAGCCGGCCTCCGAAAAGCCGGCTACTCCCTCCTCGAAGCAGGAGCCCCATTAAGGAGACAAGACGAGGTGAGGCTACAGTGATAGCCCCCGAGGCGGCCCACTGTAGCCATGCTCACCTCGACAAAAGCCCTCATCATGAGAGGCGCGGCTACAGTAAGCAGCCGCCGACAAGACCCCGGCGGTGGGGCCGGCCTGTCGACCGAGTAGCCGGCAGCCGGCGGGACCCAACAGCCGGCGGAGGAGCCGGCGAGCATAGACACTGACGGCTGGGACCAGATCCCAGCCGGATTACCATTGTACCCCCGGGGGGTAGGCCTATATAAACCCCCCGGAGCACCCATGCAAAGGGTTCGGTTCGCATCCCAGATAGCACACGCACACACACCATAGATAGAGAGAAGCAAGAGCTAGCCTTGTTCTTCTTCTCCCTTGATCCCAACAGCTCTAGGAGCGATTGTAGCTACTCTTTATCGAGCTAGTGATCATGCGGAGACCCCGCAGAGCAGGACTAGGGGTGTTATCTCCTCGGAGAGCCCCGAACCTGGGTAAGATTCGCCGGCGTGCATGTCTTCGCCTCATCCCGTTTCCAGGCACCGGCGACGTTTTATTGGCTCCCACAATGATAAGCCATCCTTTGGCATATGTCGCACCAACCACCCGACATTTGGCGCCCACCATGGGGCCAGGTGCACCGTCGTCCGGAGACCTGTTCTGGACGGGAACCTTCTTCCTTCCCCGCGAGCGCAGCCAGCCTGCTGCGCCCGATGGCGCTTGCCCCGACGCGCTGCAAGGCGTCGACGACGCCTGCGCAGCGAGCCGCCTCGCCGATCAGCTCGGCGAGACTCGCATCTCCGACGAGCCTGCGTCCGACGCAGGCACCGACTACCCCGAGAGCCGCCTCGTCAGCCTCCTCGACCAACTTCACGTCTCCAGCGAGCCTGCTGCGGACATGGAGTCTGTCGGCTCCACCGACCCGATGCTCATCGACTCCGACACCGCGTCGCTCGACGCCTGCCCCTCCGATGTGGTGGTCTTCGACGACCCACTCCCTCGAGCTGACAGCGGCAGCAGCGCTGTCACCGAAGTGCTGGTCATCAGCCACGTCTCCAACTCGGGCAGGAGCGCCCGCGACGCTCAGCAAGCAGCGATGCACGACCTCTCCATCCCGTCACGGAGGCACGCCGTCTTGCCCTCATCACGGAGAGCAAGAAGATAGCCTCGATGAGTCGCCTCACCGAGGCCCACCAGTGCGAAGTCGACCGCGCCGCCTTCGGGATGCCGCCGGCGAGCAGCCCGAGCCGAGCCGGCTTCGTCCAGAAGCGCGGCGCAGCCGTTGCCAGCATGCTGGGCGCAGATCGCCCCGTCTACGCCACCCCGCTCGAGAATCTGCGAGCCGCTCAGGCGGCAGCAGAGGAGCTCAATGGGCTGGGAGCCGATGAGCTCCCCTACATGACAAGACGAATCCAGCAGCTAATCGACGCGGCTGCGGAACGGCACGAAGCCGGCGCCCGAGCTGATAGCCATCCCCCGCGCCGGGAGCACGCCGCGACGTCCCGCTCGCCGACTGCAAGTGGCACGCGCCAGAAGAAAGACAAGGAGCCGGCTGCCAGCCGCAGCAGGACTCGCATCACTATCGAGCGCGACGCGGAAGGCCGCCCTCGGGCGGTTGAACATCAGGGAAACCTACCTCCTCCTCCGCCTCAAAGAGAAAGACGCCTCACTCCACCGCCTGTCACCCATCCGACTCTTGGCGACCGACTCGACCGCCGAGAAGGAATCGGCGAGAGTGACGCCCGCCACAGGATCGACCGCCTTGCTCGGTCCCTGGCGTTAGAAGAAGAAGACGATGTCGGCCCGCCATGCTTTGGCCCCCGCATCCGCGACGAGCCCTTCCCCAAAGGGTTCTCGCTCCCCAGAGACACGCCCAAGTACAACGGCTCGGTGAAGCCGGAAGATTGGCTCATCGACTACTCCACAGCCGTCAGCATCGCCAACGGCAACCGGCGCGTTGCCGTGAAGTACGTCCCCCTGATGCTGCAGGGCACGGCGCGCACATGGCTCAACAGCCTCAAGCCCTACAGCATCAACAGCTGGCTGGACTTCACCGAGGTTTTCGTCCGCAACTTCACCAGCACCTACAAGCGGCCTCCCAAGCCTCGCCTACCTCACGCGATGGGCCGAGCTCCGCAACTCCTGCGAGGGAGTGCATGAGGTCCAGGCCATCGAATACTTCACTACCGGGTGCCGAGAGGGCACCCTCCTCAAGCACCGACTCCTCTGCGACGAGCCCGCCACCCTCGACGAGCTACTCGTCATCGCCGACAAATACGCCACTGCCGACTCCTCCATGAAGACCGAGCTCCGAGTGGACGCCTCGGGGAAGGTAGTCGCTCCGGCTCCCAAGACGCCGGCTGGCGACCCAAACCGGCGCCCCTACCAGAACGACCACAAGCGCAAGGGCCCCATGCCGACTTCCTCCAGTCGGCAGGTGGCCACAATTGAAGACGAGCAGCCCGAAGAGCGGCCTGCTCCCAAGAAGAAGGGAGGCCGGCCGCCCTGGCAGCCGTCCTTCTCCTACGAACAAGCACTCGATGCCCCCTGCAAGTTCCACAGCGGCGCGAAGCCGTCCAACCATACAACACGGAAATGCCACTTGGCTCACCCGCATCACCAAGGGCGAAGGGATAGTGCCGCCTCCGCCTCCCGGCCCGCCGCCTCCAGCTCCCCAGCAGCCGGCGGCCCGGCCGGCAGTCGGCGCCATCCAAGACGAGTTCCCCGAAGCGCACGACGCCTACGTCGTCTTCACGAGTCAAGTCGACGACAAGCGCAGCCGACGCCGGCAACACCAAGAAGTAAACGCAGTCGCCTCTAGCACCGCCGAGTTCATGCATTGGTCGGAAAAGCCCATCAGCTGGAGCCAGGCCGACCACCCAGAGGTGATGCCTTCGCCTGGCTCCTATGCTATGGTCTTGGACGTCACCCTTGCGACGGAGAGGCGAGCTGCCAGATTTTCCCGCGTCCTGATAGACGGCGGAAGCAGTATCAACATACTGTACCGCGACACCATGGACAAGCTGAACATCAAAGCAAAGCAGCTCATGCCGAGCCGCACTGTCTTCCATGGTATCGTACCCGGCCTATCTTGCTCTCCAATCGGCAAGATCAAAATGGATGTTCTCTTCGGAGACAAAGATCATTTTCGCCGGGAAGCAACATGGTTCGAGGTGGTGGACCTGGAGAGCCCCTATCATGCACTGCTTGGCCGACCTGCTTTGGCCAAGTTCATGGCTGTACCCCACTATGCCTACCTAAAGATGAAGATGCCGAGCTCGAAGGGGATCATCACGGTAGCCGGCGACTACAAGAAGTCCATCGAGTGTGCCATGGCCAGCAGCCGGCTGGCCGAGTCCCTCGTGGTGGCGGAAGAGAAGAAGATGCTGGAACGGGTTGTGGCCATGGCCGGCAAGCAGCCGACCTTGTCCCCCAACCCCAAGGACTGTGATGCGCAGGGCTCCTTCCAGCCTGCAAAAGAGACGAAGAAGATACCTCTAGACCCGGAGCACCCGGAGAGGTTCGCCGTGATTGGGGCGAACTTGGACAGTAAATAGGAAGGCGAGCTCGCCGACTTCCTCCGTGAGAATCGAGACATCTTTGCATGGTCCCCAAAGGACATGCCGGGTGTCCCGAAGGATTTCGCCGAGCACAAATTACATGTCCGAGCTGATGCGAAGCCGGTCAAGCAACCCCTCCGCCGACTATCAGAAGAGAAGCGAAGAATCGTGGGAGAAGAGATAGCCCGGCTCCTTGCAGCCGGCTTCATCATGGAAGTGTTCTTTCCAGAATGGCTTGCCAATCCAGTTCTGGTTTTGAAGAAGAATAACAAGTGGCGCATGTGTATAGACTACACAAGTCTGAACAAGGCCTGCCCAAAGGATCCGTTTGCTTTGCCACGGATTGACCAAGTGATAGACTCTACAGCCGGATGCGAGCTGTTGTTTTTTGGATGCATACTCAGGGTATCATCAGATCAAGTTGGACCCAGCTGACCGCCTGAAGACTGCCTTCATCACACCCTTTGGAGCTTTCTGCTACCTGACAATGACATTCGGCTTGAGAAACGCCGGTGCCACTTTTCAGCGTTGCATGCAGAAATGTCTCTTGAAACAACTCGGCAGAAATGCCCACGTCTACGTAGACGACATTGTGGTGAAGACAGAGAAGCGCGGTACCTTGCTGGAAGACCTGAAGGAAACATTCGCCAACTTGCGCCGATTCCAGATCAAGCTCAACCCCGAGAAGTGCGTGTTCGGAGTGCCAGCCGGCCAGCTGCTAGGCTTCCTGGTCTCCGAACGCGGCATTGAGTGCAACCCTGTCAAGATCAAGGCCATCGAGAGGATGGAGATACCCACCAAGCTGCGAGATGTGCAGAAGTTCACTGGCTGCTTAGCCTCCCTGAACCGTTTTATCAGCCGACTAGGAGAGAAGGCCCTCCCCCTGTACCGACTCATGAAGAAGTCCACTCACTTTGAGTGGAATGATCAAGCCGACCAAGCCTTCCATGAGTTGAAGAAAATGTTGACCACTCCGCCCGTCCTGGCTGCGCCGACTGAGAAGGAGCCCATGCTCCTCTACATCGCCGCGACAAGCCGAGTCGTCAGCACTGTTGTTGTGGTCCAGCGCCCGGAGGAAGGCCGAGCCCAGCTGGTCCAGAGGCCGGTCTACTATCTCAGCGAAGTACTATCTAGCTCGAAGCAAAACTACCCGCACTACCAGAAGATGTGCTATGGGGTGTACTTCGCTGCCAAGAAATTGAAGCCCTACTTCCAAGAGCACCCCATCACGGTCGTGTGCACTGCCCCGCTCGCCGAGATCATAGGCAGCCGGGATGCATCCGGCCGGGTGGCCAAATGGGCCATTGCCTTGGCGCCCTACACGATCTTCTATCAACCCCGCACCGCCATCAAGTCGCAAGCATTGGCCGACTTCCTCGTCGACTGGGCCGAGACCCAGTACTTACCGCCGGCTCCCGACTCTACCCATTGGCGGATGCACTTTGACGGGTCCAAGATGCGCACCGGCTTGGGAGCCGGCATCATCCTCACCTCTCCCAAAGGCGACAAGCTCAAGTACACGCTGCAGATCCACTTCGCCGCCTCCAACAACGTGGCCGAGTACGAGGCGCTCGTACATGGGCTCCGGCTAGCCAAAGAGCTCGGCATACG
The DNA here is from genome assembly GCF_018294505.1 of Triticum aestivum. NCBI lineage: Eukaryota > Viridiplantae > Streptophyta > Magnoliopsida > Poales > Poaceae > Triticum > Triticum aestivum. The sequence continues at coordinate 289,521,705 of NC_057808.1, read as the reverse complement.
CCGGATCCTGTGCTACGGCGACTCCGACTTAGTGGTCCAGCAATCATCTGGCGATTGGGACGCCAAGGACGCGAACATGGCAAGCTACCGTTTCCTCGTCCAGCAGATGAGCGGACACTTCGAAGGGTGCGAGTTCCTTCACGTGCCAAGGGCCGACAACGACCAAGCGGATGCCCTAGCACGGATCGGCTCCACCCGACAAGCCATACCGACTGGCGGTTCCCTCTAGCGCCTCCTCAAGCCGTCCATCAAGCCGTCTCCAGAGTCGGATTCCATCTTCGTACTGCCTGCGCCAGAAACAGCCGGATCCGGCTCAAGAAATTCCGCAGGCGGCACGGGGACTTCGACGACTGCCCCGGGAACTGACGTAGTCGCACCCGGCCCAGGGACCTCAGAGCCCGGCCCGGGGACTGCAGCAGTCGGCCCGGGGACTGCAACGACGCAAGAAGTGATGGTCGACCCCAACGCAACACCCAACCCACCCACCCGAGTCATGGCGGCCACGATATTAGCAGAAGAAGTCACAGCTCCCTCATGGGCCCAGCCCATCGTCAATTTCCTAGTCAGCAGAGAGCTGCCGACTGATGAGATCGCAGCAAGACTAGTGCAACGACGAGCCGCAGCATACACAATAATCAACAGGGAGCTGGTGAAGCGCAGCGTTACTGGAGTCTTCCAGCGTTGCGTCGAGCCAGAAAAAGGAGTGGCAATCCTCAAAGACATCCACCAAGGCGAATGCGGCCACCACGCCGCCTCAAGATCCCTCGTGGCCAAGGCTTTCTGCCATGGGTTCTTCTGGCCGACTGCCTTGGAGGATGCTAAAGAAATAGTCAAGACCTGCAGAGGATGTCAAGTCTTCAGTTCCAAACAACACCTGCCGGCTTCTGCCCTCAAGACCATTCCCCTCACCTGGCCTTTCGCCATCTGGGGACTGGACATGGTGGGCCCTTTCAAGACGGCCTGCGGTGGCTTGACACATCTACTTGTTGCTGTGGACAAGTTCACAAAGTGGATCGAAGCCAAGCCCATCAAGAAGCTGAACGGGCCGACTGCCGTGACATTCATCACCGACATCACCACTCGGTACGGCGTGCCGCACAGCATCATCACCGACAACGGCACGAACTTCGCCAAAGGCGCACTGGCACGTTTCTGCGCGACACAGGGCATCCGACTGGACTTAGCGTCCGTTGCCCACCCGCAGTCAAACGGCCAGGTCGAGCGAGCAAATGGACTTATCCTCTTCGGCATCAAGCCCCGACTGGTTGTACCACTGGAGCGATCGGCCGGCTGTTGGCTCGAAGAGCTGCCGGCTGCTGGCTCGAAGAGCTGCCGGCTGTCCTCTGGAGTCTGCGCACCACACCCAACAAGTCAACCGGCTTCACTCCATTCTTCCTCGTGTACGGTGCCGAGGCTGTCATCCCAACAGACATCGAGTTCGACTCGCCTCGGATCACCATGTACACGGAGGAGGAAGCCAAAGAAGCAAGAGAAGACGGCGTCGACCTACTGGAAGAAGGCCGGCTGTTAGCCCTCAGCCGGTCCGCCATCTACCAGCAAGGCCTGCGCCGCTACTACAACTGCAAGGTCAAGCCAAGATCCTTCCAAGAGGGCGACCTTGTGCTCCGGCTGATCCAGCGAACAGCCGGCCAGCACAAGCTCTCGGCCCCTTGGGAAGGCCCCTTCGTCGTCAGCAAGGCACTCGGCAATGACTCCTACTACTTGATCGACGCGCAAAAGCCAAGAGCACGCAAGAGAGACGACTCCGGCAAGGAGTCGGAGCGACCATGGAACGCAAACCTCCTAAGACGATTTTACAGCTGAAAAGCAGTATGTATCACGCTACCCCTTTTTTGTATTAAGTTACAAACCAACAGGCCCCCCGAACAGTACTCGGGGACTGCCTTTTATTTATCTATGGATGACGAGTGTCATATCCATGAATGTCTTATTACATTTTGAATTCTTGTCCGGCACCGGGTCCGACTAGTCGGCCCGGGGACTGGCCGCCTTAAGCTATATTATAAGTTGTTCCCGAAGTCAGCAAAGTAGTGCGCCGGCTCCCCAGTCCTCTCTTGTTGAAAGTCGTAGCTCAAAGAACTGACTGTCTGACTAGCAAGAGAGAAGACAGAAAGGACGCCCACACGAAAACGGCTAAGGAACAACTAACCTATATAGCAAAAAGACGGCCTCTATATACGCCTGCCGACTGTCACAACAGCCGGCTGGCCGGCTTCCTAAAAACTTAGCTTAAGTCCGACCGAGCTAAAATTACTTCCTCCTCCCCAATCGGCCAGGCACTCCCCGGCTACAGATTGCAGAGCAACTGTTTGACTAGGGAGGCGGCAACCAAGGGAGGGTGGCAAAGGAAAAAAGCAGAAGGACAAAAAGCGAAAGTACAAGGAAAGACTGATTGCATAACTTATATACATAAAAGCCCCCGATAGGTGCCAACAGAATCAAGTTTGAATACACCCAGTGGGTGGAATTGCGCAGACTTAACCGAACATTGTTCAAAAGTAACAAGACAGGAAACAAAAGAAAGAAGACAAAGGCGCGAAGGCCGAGTTGGTCGGTGAAGGCAGCTCGCCGGCTGAAGGAGTGGCCGCCTAGCTGGTCCCGGCTTGACCGCCTCCCGCAACAGGAGACGCACTCGCACGCAGCGTAGTGCTGGAGGCGCGGTCAGGCTGGCCGGCTGCTCCACCAGCCGGCTCGACGTCTTCACCCTCCTCCTCCTCCTCTTCGCCCTTGTCGCTGGAGTCGATCTCCTCCGCCGAGTCCTCGCTGTGCGCCGGGTCCAGCCCGAACCAATCTTCCGGCTGGGCGACTCCATTGTCGTCCACCTCGGGGGCGAAGACGTTGGTGTCGGTGTAGTCGGCGATCGCCGAAGCCCGTCGAATGATGGCCGGCCGCGCCGGCTCCAGCTCCGCGTCGGCTTGCTGCCGCCAGGTGGCCAGCTGGTCCAGATTCAGGCCTGGGTACCAGGCCTTGACGAACTCCAGCGCCCGCCCGGCGCCGGAGCGAGCCGCTGACGCCTTCCAAGCCTCGAAGCGCCCGACGGCCACCTCCAGCCAGTCGGCGGTCCGACTGGGAGTGCGCGGGATCACTTGGCCGGGCCAGAGGGCGGCCAGGACCTGCGACCCGACACGCTGAAGCCGGCGGAGCAGCCTGTGAGCCGGCTGGATACGAGCCTGGATCGCCAGGAGCTGCTCCTCCAGCGAGCGGCCGGCAGTCGGCGAAATCTCGAAGCCGGCTTGCCTCTTCTCCTGGCGACGAGCTTCGATGGCCTGGTTGGCGGCAGCGGAATAGCCGGGGAAGTACTCTGTGCAGAAAAGAAAAGAAGAACCCCAAGTCAAAAAAACAAGTCAAAATGACAGATGGCAAAAAGGACGAAGGGGTAGACGACTTACCGTCAACCAGATCCTCAATCTGGCCATAGCCGAAGACCAGAGTCTGCCTGGCTTCGTCCCAGGCGACCGCCTCCGTCTCGAACTCGGCCTGGAGGGCGGCTTCGCGGTCCTGCGCGGCCTTCAGCGCCGCCTTGTGGCTTTCCTCCTGGTCGGCCAGCTTCTTGACCAGGCGGTCGCGCTCCTGCACCAAGGCGGCGAGCTCCGCGTCCTTGGCACGAAGACAGTCTGGGACTCCCCCAGCTGCGGAGACAGAAGAAGAAGAACAATGAGAAATCATCAAGGAAGATCCGAGCCGACTGCTCAGCAGTCGGCCCGAATCTCGGGGACTACACCTAGTGGGTGCGCTGACGCGCCCCCACGTGAGATAGAGATCAAGTCACATACCTCGGCTTTCAGCGAGATCGGCGGTCTTCTGCGTCAGCTCCCGAGCCTGGGAGTTGAAGGCGGCCGCTCGGAGGTTGTGATAGTCCTGCAAGATGGACAGAAGACCGAAGTAAGAACAAAAGCAGCAAAAACAAAATCTCCAAGAAGTTCCAAGCCGCCTGCTCAGCAGCCGACTCGGAACTCGGGGACTACACCCAGTGGGTGCGCTGACGCGCCCCCACGAGAAAAGTCAAGGGCACAACTGAGAATACGAACCCGGATGGCTGCCCGCGTGGCGAGGAATTCATCGGTAAACTGCCTCAGCGTCGCGGCTTGGTTCTGGAGCCGGGTCCGGACGTCTTGTGCAGCGATGTTCACCACGGCTGTCCCTCCGCCTGGCGTCCACCCGGAGGTAGCGCTGGCCGCCTCCGCGTCTCGGGCCGACGAGCTGGAGCCCACGGCCGGCCGTGGCTCCGACGCCGCCTTATGCGGCTCCGACGCGGCCTTCCCTGCGCGCCGGCTTGGCGGAACCCGGACTGCCACCTCAGCTCCCGCGGCCGGCTCGCCTTCCGCCGACTGTGCGGGCGCAGACTCAGTCTGGCCGCCTTGGGCCGCCCCAATCGGAGGAGTCGGCCCCGGCGCCTCCCTCACGAAGATGACGTCGTCGCCGCTCCCGCCCAGACCCGGCTGGGAACCGCTGGCTCCCCCTGGCGAGGGATCCGCGTCCCCGGGCGCCATGGCGCGCAGGGGGTGACCATCAAGGCCTCCCCTGCCGCCGCTCCGGCCTCGGCCTCTGCCTGGGCCTTGGCTGCAGCCTCGGCGAGCGCCTTCGCCGCCTCCTCGTCCCGAGCTGCCTGGGCGGCGGCTGGCTTCCGTGCCTCCGCCTCCCGCGCTTCCTGCAACTCCCGCACCTCCCGCGCGTTCCTCTCCGTCGCCTCCAGGAGGGCGGCGCGGGGATCTACGCGGCGGGTGGTGCTCCCAGAGCCCCCTGGCGACTCGACAACGGAGCCGGCTGCCGCCCGCTCGAGTGACAGTGGAGCTCTGATCAAAGAAAAGAAGACAAAGGTTCAGAAGACCACCCAAGAAAAGAAAGAAGGAGAATACACGAAAAGAAAGAAAGCTTACGCTGACACAGCCTGCGGCTGCTTCACCACTTTGCGGAAGCGAGCCGCCTTCGCGGCCGCTTCTTCCCGCCTGGTGGCTGCCGCCCCACCCCTCGGCTTCTTCGTCCGGCTACCGAACATGCCTTGGGTGGCGCGACGTTTCTGGCCTCTACCCCGAGCAGGCTGCGCGCCGGAGGAGCCCGCGCCGCGTCCGGAGGCTGGCTGGCAGGGCGGGACGACTTCGGCTTCGTCCTCGTCCGGCCAATCGTCGAAGGTCGCGGAGAACCCGGCGCCGCCTGCTTCGCCGCCGGCTTGGCCACCAGCCGGTTCGGCGGCTTCCTCCATATGGACCGTCCCCAGATCGGGGTCCTCCTGGTCATGCTCGGTCCGGTCGGGGACGAAGCGGCGCTCCACGTCCGCTCCGCTGGCCGGCCGAAGCAGAGGATTCTGTCAAAAAGCAAGCCGACCGAGTTAGAGTTGGCCCAGAGGAACTCGGCGACAAGGCTGAGAGAGAGAAAGAGAGAAAAAGAGAAGGGGAGTGTACCATAGGCGGAGGATTGGCGCGGCTATATGGCTCCTTGCCGAATTGCCAGTCGTCGGGAAGCTGGCAGTTGGCGAGGTAGTTCACCATGTCGGCCGCGTCGGCCTGCGGCATCTCCTTGGTGCACATCCGGCTCGGATCGAGCTGGCCGCTCATCTGACAGATCAGATGAGGCCGGCTCTGGAGCGGGAGGACCCGGCGCGTGACGAACGCGGCCAGAAGGTCGGGCCCCGTCAGGCCCTCCGACTGGACCATCACCCGCAGGCGGGCGATGGCGGCGTTCCCTCCCTGCGATAGCGTCACCGCCCGGAAGGACCACTGGGGCAGCCTCCCCGCCAGCGGGCCGGCTACGTAAGCCGGCAGGTTGACGTAGTCGCCCCGTGGAGCGATGTTCCGCACGTAGAAGTATGATTTCTGCCACTTCTTCACCGATTGGATCAGCGTGATGACGGGGAGGGGGTTGTCGGCGCCTGATCTCCGCGATGCGATGAAGGCGCCAGTGTGGGCCGGCATGCCCTGGCTGCGCGTACCCAGCTTCGACTGGAAGAACTCCCCCCAGAGCTCAAGGGTGGGGAGGACGCCGAGATAGCCCTCCCACAGGGTGACGAAGGCCGACAGCAGCACCACCGCGTTGGGGGTGAGGTGGTGCGGCTGGAGCTGATAGAAGTCCAGCCAGGTGCAGAAGAAGGCGCTCACTGGCAAGCCGAAGCCGCGCAGGAAGTGCGAGCGGAAGACCACCCGCTCGCCATCCCGCGGCGCCGGCCTGATTTCTTTCTCCGGCGCGAGGCGGACCTCCACTTTGTGTGCACTGGGCAGACGCCGTGTGTCGCGGAGGAAGTCGATGTGGTCGTTGTGGACGATGGAGCCATCCCAATCCCCGCCACGCTGCTCTATGTGGGGAGGCATGGCGGAAGCTAGCACGGCGGCGGAGGAGCGTGCGGAGGAAGAGCGCGGCGGCGAGGCGCTGTTGCGAGAGCGAGCAAGGCGAGAAGACGAAGGAAGTAGGAGGAGCGTGCGAGGGTCTGCCGCCCTCCACCTCCCCCTACTTATAGCCTCACGCGGCCGAAGAGGCCGGACGTGGGATTAACTGTGCCCACTCCCCCCACGTCTCGCGTTTATTACGCATAAGTGCGAGCCGAAACTGCCGCACGGAACGTGCGGGCGGTTTCGGGATTCAAAAGATCCGCGCCTGGGCCGGGGCGCGGACGTGGCGGGCCCCCTCTCTGCGGCAACGTCCCGTCTCGCGCGTGGGCTGGCAGGCTTTCCGGCTACGTGGCGCGCCGTCGGCCCGCGGCCCGGCGCACATGCCAGCGGATTCCCGCCCTCCGACTCTAGAAGATTTCGGCTCAGGCGACGTGCCTGACCAAGGCCGGCTCCCAGCTGCCGGCTTGTCACGATGGGAAGCTGTTCGAGCTTCTCGAACCCTACTCCACCTCGAAGCCCGATCAGCTTCGGGGACTACTGTCGGAGTAAGTGGCCACGGGTAGCCAAATCGGCTACCCCTGGCTCTTTAGAAAATTTATCAGGCCTTTGGGCCTTCAAGCACTCCATGCATTTGGGCCGCCTTCCCGGGCCGGCTACCACTAAAAGCCGACTCCCGGAAGGCGACCCAGCCTCACCGACTCCAAGAAGCCGGCCAAGAAGGACGCCGACTCCTAAAAGCCGGCCAAGACCACAACCACTCCTACATAACGACGACCTGACGGGGCATGGCCACAGTGCGGCCCACGACCCCCGAAGCCCGAGGCGGGCATGGCTATAGGAGGCCGTACGGGAGGGATGTCTCCCGTGCGGCCGGGCACTGTAGCCACGCTAGCTACGACGTCATCCACGACCCATTCCTGCATGGCCCAAGGACTGCGGGCCCCTTCAGCCAGAGAGAGGCGTGAAGGTGGCCCGGCTTTCCATAGTCGGCCGGGAGCATAGCCGGCCTCCGGAAAGCCGGCTACTCCCTCCTCGAAGCAGGAGCCCCATTAAGGAGACAAGACGAGGTGAGGCTACAGTGATAGCCCCCGAGGCGGCCCACTGTAGCCATGCTCACCTCGACAAAGCCCTCATCATCAGAGGCGCGGCTACAGTAAGCAGCCGCTGACAAGACCCCGGCAGTGGGGCCGGCCTATCGACCGAGTAGCCGGCAGCAGGCGGGACCCACCAGCCGGCGGGACCCAGCAGCCGGCGGAGGAGCCGGCGAGCATAGACACAGACGGCTGGGACCAGATCCCAGCCGGATTACCATTGTACCCCCGGGGGGTAGGCCTATATAAACCCCCCGGAGCACCCATGCAAAGGGTTTGGTTCGCATCCCAGATAGCACACGCACACACACCATAGATAGAGAGAAGCAAGAGCTAGCCTTGTTCTTCTTCTCCCTTGATCCCAACAGCTCTAGGAGCGATTGTAGCTACTCTTTATCGAGCTAGTGATCATGCGGAGACCCCGCAGAGCAGGACTAGGGGTGTTATCTCCTCGGAGAGCCCCGAACCTGGGTAAGATTCGCCGGCGTGCATGTCTTCGCCTCATCCCGTTTCCAGGCACCGGCGACGTTTTATTGGCTCCCACAATGATAAGCCATCCTTTGGCATATGTCGCACCAACCACCCGACAATGATTCTGTGCACATAGGCCCCCTCGAAGCCTTTGGAAGAAGCACCTGCCTAAGAAACGTCCCATTGGCCGAATCGTACGCCATTTCAAAGTCCAGTTTTAAAATCACCGCTTTAGATTTACGAACTATGAGGTCGTGAATGATCTTGTGTAAGCAAAGGATCCGGTCTAGGATGAATTGCCCTTTGACAAACACAGATTGGAAAGGAATGAGGTTTACACAAAGTTGTTAATGAGGGCTATCGGCCTAAACTGGGAGATCAAATCGGCCCCTTTTACTTTAGGAATAAGAGTAATCACAGCGTAGTTAAGGCGAGAGATGTCCACTGTCCCAAGGCAGAAGCCTTATATAATCGTACACACCAGAGGCTGCATTAGGATTGGTAGAATTAATGACATCCTAGATTTCAGCTTCAGAAAAGAGGCAGCATTAAGGCGTCATTTTCAACCCTCGAGATCATAGAAGGAGCATCCCATAAGGATGGGGAAATCGATAGGCCAGACTCCTTCTTAGCAGACATAAGGGAGGTGAAAAAATCAACCATATGCGACAAGATTTGAGACTGATTCGAAGTTCTAACTCCATTGATGAGAAGGCTGTCGATAGGACATCTTCTCCTTCTGCCATTGGTGATGGAAAAGAAGTAGGAAGTGGGGGAATCACCTTTAAGCGTCCAATTCAAGGTGCCTCTCTAACGCCAATACATCTCTGCCTGTTGATGCAACTGCATCAGCGCGGCCTCAAGAGCGTACCGGGCTGACCACTCCCCCTCCGAGAGGCCAGACCCGTCGGCCACGATATCCAGACCAACAATCTGGGTTGCAAAGATGATTTGTCCCAGCGGGCCTCTACAGATCTTTAGCGAGACTAGCCCCGGAGGAACTTGCAAATCGCGTAGGAGCATTTGTGCCAGTCGTCCATGGGGCCAAAAGATTGATGATAAGAAGAGAGCAGCCCAAATATCTTGTTAGCAAGCATGTCTATGAACCCATCAACTAAAAGCCACGATGCATCGAATTGGAAGCGCGAGGACACCGCAGTACGGTCAAGACCCGCATCTAGAATTAGGGGGGCATGGTCCGAGCCCACTATCACTCTAGCTTTCAAGGAGGCACGAGGAAACAAGGAATCCTAGTTCAAACATATGAAGACCCGATCCAGCACTGATCGAACCGGGCTGGCCTGATGGTTCGTCTAAGTAAACTATGCTCCCAACGGAGGGAGTTCACGAAGTGCACAGTCACGGATGAAACCGTTAAACGCATCAGCAAGAGGCCAAGAGAAGTTGCAGTTGTTCTTGTCCGAGGGAGTGCGAAGTAGGTTGAAGTCCCCTCCCACCAGAATAGGCAGAGTACATGCATCAATTTCAGTAGAAATTTTGTCAAGAAAGAGTGGGGTTAAGGAATGATCCGCAGGGCCATAAACCGCCATAACTTCCCAAAGGGTGTTTAGCCGCCGATGGTGAAAAACGACTGTGCTAGCCCAAAAGATGCCGTGATCAAAGGCAACAAAATAAAAAAGGTCCCGTTTAGTGCCAATTAAGATGCCACCAAAATGGCCCGAGGCAGGCAATTCCAATCAAATCTATCCATCCCCACAACAGCGGAGAGTTCATTGGGAGAGAAAGATTCCTTGAATCTTTCAACCAACCCTATAATATCAATATTCTCTCCTCTAACCACATCCCTAATCTGAGCTCGATACCCCCTAGCACCGAAACATCTAATGTTCCAGAATAGCGCTTTCATTTGAAAGAAAGATTTTTGATGCGAAGGCTGGACCTGCACGGGGCAACGCAGGATTTAGAACGCTTAGAAGGGCCCCGTTTGGAAGGGGGACGAACCTAGCCACAACCAGCGTCTCCCTCCGCCTCCCCGACCGGCACTATGGCGACCACCTTCACCGCAATAGCCTCCTTGGCCTTGGCAATGGCCGCTTGGGCCAGCTCATTAGCATGGATGATGGAAAGAATAGAAGCAAGCGAACCAAATCCAGGCTCAAGGGTGACCCCCACATCGGCTAATACATGTAAAAGATGCTCATCAGAAAAAGAAGGCAAAACCAACCGAACCGGTGAGGAGGGAGGATGAGGACTAGGCGAAGTACCTGAGGGATGCAGATCCATAGCCGCAGCACGGCGCTCCGCACGCAACGCCACCGGCTCCCCAGAATCCCAAACCCAATGCCCTTGCGAGCCATGGAAGCAAGCGAACAAATTGGAGGAGTGTGTGCCGCAGGAGAAGGCAGCACAGACCCGGAGCCAGATGTCGATCCCATGTCTGTGTCCAGATGCTACTTCTTGAGCTTGCGTTGGTATTTCCCTTGAAGAGAAAAGGGTGATGCAGCAAAGTAGAGTAAGTATTTCCCTTAGTTTTGAGAACCAAGGTATCAATCCAGTAAGAGACAATGCACAAGTCAGCAAATACCTCCACAAACAAGCACCAACTTGCACCCAACGTGATAAAGGGGTTGTCAATCCCTTCACGGTTATTTGCAAAGTGAGATCTGATAGAGATGGATAAACGATAAAGTAAATATTTTTGGTATTTTTGGTTTATAGATTGGAAAGTAAAAGATTGCAAAGGACGTAAATTGGAAACCAAAATTGTAGTTCAGAAAGTTATATGATGGAAAATAGACCTGGGGGCCATAGGTTTCACTAGAGGCTTCTCTCAAGATAGAAAATATTACGGTGGGTGAACAAATTACTGCCGAGTAATTGATAGAAAAGTGCAAAGTTATGACGATATCTAAGCCAATGATCATGAATATAGGCATCACATCCGTATCAAGTGGACCGACTCCTGCCTGAATCTACTACTATTACTCCACAAATCGACCGACTCCTGCCTGCATCTACTACTATTACTCCACACATCGACCGACTCCTGCCTACATGTAGAGTATTAAGTTCATAAGAACAGAGTACACTTTAAGTAAGATGACATGATGTAGCGGGATAAACTCAAGCAATATGATGAAAACCCCATGTTGTTATCCACGATGGCAACAATACAATATGTGTCAGGTCCCTTTCTGTCACTAGGATCGAGCACCGTAAGATTGAACCCAAAGCTAAGCATTTCTCCTATTGCAAGAAAAACCAATTTACTTGGCCAAACGAAATCGATAGTTCGAAGAGACTTGCAAATATATCAAATCATGCATATAAGAATTCAGAGGAGATTCAAATAATATTCATAGATAAGCTTATCATAAATCCACAATTCATCGGATCTCAGAAAACACACCGCAAAAAGGTATTACATCGAATAGATCTCCAAGAACATCGAGGAGAACATGGTATTGAGAATCAAAGAGAGAGAAGAAGCCATCTAGCTACTGGCTATGGACCCATAGGTCTGAGGTAAACTACTCACGCTTCGTTGGAGAGGCAATGGTGCTGATGTAGAAGCCCTCCGTGATCGAATCCCCCTCCGACAGGACGCCGGAAAAGGCCCCTAGATGGCATCTCACGGGTACAGAAGGTTGCGGCGGTGGAAAAGTGCTTTCATGGCTCTCCTAGTAGGTTTTGGAATATTTGAGAATATATAGGAGGAAGAAATAGGTCGGTGGAGTCACGAGGGGCCCACAAGGGTGGGGGCGCGCCCTCCGTCCTTGTTGGTGCCTCGCGACTTTCCTGACGTGTACTTCAAGTCCTCTGGATGTCTTCTGGTCCAAGAATAATCATCGTGAAAGTTTCCTTCCATTTGGACTCCGTTTAGTATTCCTTTTCTGCGATACTCTAAAACAAGGAAAAACATGAACCGGCACTGGGTCCTAGGTTAATAGGTTAGTCCCAAAAATAATATAAAATAGCATAATAATGCATATAAAACATCCAAAACAAATAATATAATAGAATGGAACAATCAAAAATTATAGATACGTTGGAGACGTTTCACCAGACGGCGGCACCACGCAGCCATGGATTGCTTGGAGCCTGACGAAGCCCTACTTTTGGCCGAGAAATTCATGACGGAGGTTTTCTTCTTCTTGCTAGCGGTAGCCACAACAGGGCGAGGAGGAGACAGAGAAATTCCTGACGAAGCCCTAACAATCAAAATTTATAGATACGTTGGAGACGTATCAAGCATCCCCAAGCTTAATTCCTGCTCATCCTCGAGTAGGTAAATGATAAAAGCAGAATTTTTGATGTGGAATGCTACCTAACATATTTATCCGTTTAATTTTCTTTATTGTGGCATGAATGTTCAGATCCGTATGATTCAAAAGAGAAGTTCAATATTGACATAAAAACAATAGTACTTCAAGCATACTAACAAGATAATTATGTCTTCTCAAAATAACATGGCCAAAGAAAGCTTATTCCTACAAAATCATATAGTCTGGCTATGCTCCATCTTCATCACACAAAATACTCAAATCATGCACAACCCCGATGACAAGCCAAGCAATTGTTTCATACTTTTGATGTTCTCAAACTTTTTCAACTTTCACGCAATACATGAGCGTGAGCCATGGACATAGCACTATAGGTGGAATAGACGGTGGTTGTGGAGAAGACAAAAAGAAGGGGATAGTCTCACATCAACTAGGCATATCAACGGGCTATGGAGATGCCCATTAATAGATAGCAATGTGAGTGAGTAGGGATTGCCATGCAACGGATGCACTAGAGCTATAAGTTAATGAAAGCTTAAAAAGAAAACTACGTGGGTGTGCATCCAACTTGCTTGCTCATGAAGTCCTAGGGCATTTGAGGAAGCCCATCGTTGGAATATACAAGCCAAGTTCTATAATGAAAATTCCCACTGGTATATGAAAGTGATATCATAGGAGACTCTCTATCGTGAAGATCATGGTGCTACTTTGAAGCACAAGTATGGAAAAGGATAGTAACATTGCCCCTTCTCTCTTTTTCTCTCATTCTCTTTTTTTCTTTTTTTTCTTTTTCCTTTATCTTTTTTCTTTTTTTTCTTTCCTCTTTTCTTTCCTCTTTTTTTTCTTCTTTCTTTTATTTCCTCACATGGGACCATGTGCTAAAAAGGAAGATCATCATACTTCTATTTACTTACAGCTCAAAAATTACAACTCGATACTAGAACAAGACATGACTCTATATGAATGCCTCCGACGGTGTACCGGGATGTGCAATGAATCAAGAGCGACATGTATAAAAAATATGATAAAAGGTGGCTTTGCCACAAATACGATGTCAACTACATGATCATGCAATGCAATATGACAATGATGATGCGTGTCATAATAATGGAACGGTGGAAAGTTGCATGGCAATATATCTTGGAATGGCTATGGAAATGCCATAATAGGTAGGTATGGTGGCTGTTTTGAGGAAGGTATATGGTGGTTTTATAGTACCAGTGAAAGATGTGCGGCACAAGAGAGGCTAGCAATGGTGGAAGGGTGAGAGTGCGTATAATCCTTGGACTCAACATTAGTCATAAAGAACTCATATACTTATTGCAAAAATCTATTATTTATCGAAACGAAGTACTACATGCATGCTCCTAGGGGGATAGATTGGTAGCAAAAGACCATCGCTCGTCCCCGACCGCCACTCATAAGGAAGACAATCAATAAATAAATCATGCTCCGACTTCGTTACATAACGGTTCACCATACGTGCATGCTACGGGACTCACAAACCTCAACACAAGTATTTCTCAAATTCACAACTACTCACTAGCATGACTCTAATATCACCATCTTCATATATCAAAACAATCATAAGGAATCGAACTTCTCATAGTATTCAATGCACTTTATATGAAAGTTTTTATTATATCCCTCTTGGATGCCTATCATATTAGGACTAAATTTATAACCAAAGAAAATTACCATGCTGTTTAAAGACTCTAAAAATAGTATAAGTGAAGCATGAGAGTTCATTAATTGCTATAAAATAAAACCACCGCCGTGCTCTAAAAAGATATAAGTGAAGCACTAGAGCAAAATTTCCTAGCTCAAAAGATATAAGTGAAGCACATAGAGTATTCTAATAAATCACAATTCATGCGTGTCTCTCTCAAAAGGTGTCTACAGCAAGGATGATTGTGGCAAACTAAAAAGCAAAAGCTCAAATCATACAAGACGCTCCAAGCAAAACACATATCATGTGGTGAATAAAAATATAGCCTCAAGGAAAGTTACCGATAGACGAAGACGAAAGAGGGGATGCCTTTCGGGGCATCCCCAAGCTTAGGCTCTTTTTTATCCTTGAATATTACCTTGGGGTGCCTTGGGCATCCCCAAGCTTAGGCTCTTGCCACTCCTTATTCCATAGTCCATGAAATCCTTACCCAAAACTTGAAAACTTCACAACACAAAACTCAACAGAAAATCTCATAAGTTCCATTAGTATAAGAAAATAAATCACCACTTTTGGTACTGTTGTGAACTCATTCTTTATTTATATTGGTGTAATATCTACTGTATTCCAACTTTTCCATGGATCATACCCCCCGATACTAGCCATAGATTCATCAAAATTAGCAAACAACACAAAGGAAACAGGATCTGTCAAAAACAGAACAGTTTGTAGCAATCTGGATATTTCGAATACTTCTGTAAGTTCAACAATTCTGAAAAATTAGGACGACCTAAGCAATTTTTTTATTAATCTTGTGCAAAAAGAATCAATATTTTATCACGCTCCTGTGAAAAATGAGAATTGTTTCCTGAGCGCAAAAGTTTCTGTTTTTCAGCAAGATCAAATCAACTATCACCATAAGCTATCCCAAAGGTCTTACTTGGCACAAACACTAATTAAAACACAAAACCACATCTAACCAGAGGCTAGATGAATTATTTAATGCAAAACAGAACCTAAGAAGCAAAAACAAAAGTAAAATTGGGTTGCCTCTCAACAAGCGCTATTGTTTAACGCCCTTAGCTAGGCATAAAACACGAATAGATCTAAGTGTTATCATCTTTGGCATGCAATCCATAAGTGGCTCTCAGAATAGATTCATAAGGCAATTTAATTTTGTTTCTTTGAAAGTGGTCCATGCCTTTCCTTAACAGAAATTGAAATCTAATGTTTCCTTCTTTCATATCAATAATTGCACCAATCGTTCTAAGGAAAGGTCTACCAAGAATAATAGGACATGTAGGATTGCAATCTATATCAAGAAGAATGAATTCTACAGGCACATAATTCCTATTTGCAACAATAAGAACATCATTAATCCTTCCCATAGGTTTCTTAATAGTGGAATCCGCAAGATGCAAATTTAAGGAACAATCATCAAATTCACGAAAACCTAACACATCACAAAGAGTTTTTGGAATCGTGGAAACACTAGCACCCAAATCACACAAAGCTTGGCATTCATAATCTTTAATCTTAATCTTAATAGTAGGTCCCACTCATCATAAAGTTTTCTAGGGATAGAAACTTCCAAATCAAGCTTTTCTTCAAAAGATTGCATCATAGCATCAACAATATGTTTAGTAAAAGCTTTGTTTTGATTATAAGCATGCGGAGAGTTCAACACGGATTGCAACAAGGAAATACAATCTATTAAAAAACAATTATCATAATTAAATTCCTTGAAATCCAAAAGAGTGGGTTCATTGCTACTTAAAGTTTTGACCTCTCCAATCACACTTTTACCAATTTTTGCATCAAGATCTAAAAACTCCGAATCACTGGGACGCCTTATAACTAAAGTTGACTCATCTCCAGTCCCATATTTATCAAAATTTATATTAGAAAACAAAGATCCAATAGGAGTCACATCAATCACTTTAAGATCTTCATCGTTATTTTCATGGAAACTAGAAGGACACACTTTTATAAACCAATCTTTTTCAGCACGCATCTTAGCGGTCTTTCCTTGCACTCATCAATGGAAATTCGCATAGCTTTAAGAGACTCATTGATATCATGCTTGGGAGGAATAGATCTAAGTTTCAAAGAATCAACATCAAGAGAAATTCTATCCACGTTCCTAGCGAAATCATCAATCTTAAGCAATTTTTCTTCAATCAAAGCATTGAAATTCTTTTGTGAACTCATAAATTCTTTAACACTATTCTCAAAATCAGAGGGCATCTTATTATAATTTCCATAAGAATTTTTGTAGAAATTACCATAATTATCAGAGGAATTACTAGGAAATGTCCTAGGATTAAAATTACCTCTATACACGTTATTACCAAAAAATTTCCTACCAACAAAATTCACATCCATAGATTCATTATTATTTCCAATCAAAGTAGACAAAGGCGGATCAATAGGAGCACTCTGCTAGCAAACAATTTCATAAGCTCATCCCTCTTTCCACTCAAAACATTAATCTCTTCAATTGCATGCACTTTTTTATTAGTGGAAGATCTTTCAGTATGCCATTGAGAATAATTAACCATAATATTATCTAGGAGTTTAGTAGCTTCTCCTAAAGTAATTCCATAAAAGTACCTCCCGCGGCCGAATCTAAATGATTTCTAGAAGCAAAGTTCAATCCGGCATAGAAATTTTGTATAATCATCCACAAATTCAAACCATGCGTAGGGCAATTTCGTATCATCGATTTCATCCTCTCCCAGGATTGCGGAACATGTTCGTAATCAAGTTGCTTAAAATTCATAATATCGTTCCTATGGAAGATGATCTTAGCGGGAGGAAAATAGTTGGAAATAAAAGCATCTTTACACTTATTCCATGAATCAATACTATTTTTAGGCAAAGATGAAAACCAAGTTTTAGCACGATCTCGAAGTGAAAACGGGATAGCTTCAATTTAACAATATCATTATCCACATCTTTTTCTTTTTCATATCACAGAAATCAACGAATTATTAAGATGGGATGCGGCATCTTCAGTGGGAAGGCCGGAAAATTGATCTTTCATAACAAGATTCAGCAAAGCTGTATTAATTTCACAAGATTCCGCATTAGTAGCGGGAGGAATCGGAGTACTAATAAATCATTGTTGTTGGTATTGGAAAAGTCACACAATTTGGTATTCTCTTGAGTCATCGTGACAAAGCAAGCAATCCAACACACGAGCACACAAAAAGTAGGCGAAGAAGACGAATGGAAGAGGGGCGAAGAAAAGGCAAATCTTTTCGAAAATCCTTTTAGAAGCGGGGGAGAGGAAAATGAGAGGCGAATGGAAAATAATGTAATGTGAGAGATGAGAGTTTATGATGGTTACTTGGTATATCTTGACTTGTCGTAGATCTCCCCGGCAACGGTGCCAGAAATTGGCAAGTTGACGGGAGACGAGCCATGACTCTTGACTTGGCATAAATCTCCCCGGCAACGGCGCCAGAAATTCTTCCTGCTACTTCTTTTGCTTGCGTTGGTTTTTCCCTTGAAGAGGAAAGGGTGATGCAGCAAAGTAGAGTAAGTATTTCCCTCAGTTTTGAGAACCAAGGTATCAATCCAGTAGGAGACAACGCACAAGTCACTGAATACCTGCACAAACAAACACAAACTTGCACCCAACGCGATAAAGGGGTTGCCAATCCCTTCACGGTTATTTGCAAAGTGAGATCTGATAGATATGGATAAATGATAAAGTAAATATTTTTGGTATTTTTGGTTTATAGATCGGAAAGTAAAAGATTGCATAGGAAGTAAATTGGAAACTAAATTTGTAGATCGAAAAGTTATATGACGGAAAATAGACCCGGGGGCCATAGGCTTCACTAGAGGCTTCTCTCAAGATAGAAAATATTATGGTGGGTGAACAAATTACTGCCGAGCAATTGATAGAAAAGCGCAAACTTATGACGATATCTAAGCCAATGATCATGAATATAGGCATCACGTCCATATCAAGTAGACCGACACCTGCCTGCATCTACTACTATTACTCCACACATCGACCGACTCCTGCCTGCATCTAGAGTATTAAGTTCATAAGAAGAGAGTAACGCTTTAAGTAAGATGACATGATTTAGCGGGATAACATCAAGCAATATGATGAAAACCCCATCTTGTTACCCTCGATGGAAACAATACAATGCGTGTCGGTTCCCCTTCTGTCACTAGGATCGAGCACCACAAGATTGAACCCAAAGCTAAGCACTTCTCCTATTGCAAGAAAAACCAATCTAGTTGGCCAACCCAAATCGATAGTTCGAAGAGACTTGCAAAGATATCGAATCATGCATATAAGAATTCAGAGGATATTCAAATAATATTCATAGATAAGCTGATCATAAATCCACAATTCATCAGATCTTGGCAAACACACTGCAAGGTATTACATCGAATAGATCTCCAAGAACGTCGAGGAGAACATGGTATTGAGAATCAAAGAGAGAGAAGAAGCCATCTAGCTACTAGCTATGGACCCGTAGGTCTGAGGTAAACTACTCACGCTTCATCGGAGAGGCAGTGGTGTTGATGTAGAAGCCCTCCGTGATCGAATCCCCCTCCGGCAGGATGCCGGAAAAGGCCCCTAGATGGGATCTCTTGGGTACAGAAGGTTACGGAGGTGGAAAAGTGTTTTCGTGCCTCTCCTAGTAGGTTTTGGAATATATGAGAATATATAGGCAGAAGAAATAGGTCGGTGGAGTCACGAGGGGCCCACAAGGGTGGGGGCGCGCCCTACCCCCCTGGGCGCGCCCTCCATCCTTGTTGGTGCCTCGTGGCTTTCCTGACGTGTACTCCAAGTCCTCTGGATGTCTTCTGGTCCAAGAAAAATCATCGTGAAAGTTTCATTCCGTTTGGACTCCGTTTAGTATTCCTTTTCTGCGAAACTCTAAAACAAGGAAAAAACATGAACTGGCACTGGGCTCTAGGTTAATAGGTTAGTCCCAAAAATAATATAAAATAGCATAATAATGCATATAAAACATCCAAAACAGATAATATAATAGCATGGAATAATCAAAAATTATAGATACGTTGGAGACGTATCACCAGACGGCGGCACCACCCAGCCATGGACTGCTTGGAGCCTGACGAAGCCCTACTTCTGGCCGAGAAATTCCTGACGGAGGTTTTCTTCTTCTTGCTAGCGGTAGCCACATCAGGGCGAGGAGGAGACAGAGGTAGGTCTTCGATCCCAGAGAAAGTAGGTGAGAGAGGGTGGGTCGGCATGTTGTAGAAGATGCCAAAAATCGGTGTGCCCGCGATCGCGGTCATCCCCTGGTCACCACCGAGCAGGTCATCACCGCCAGGCAAAGGAGCAGCAGCCGCCTCTTTCTGAGCAGGGCCCACTGGGGCATTCATTTTGAACAGTTCTCGGACCTCCGGCTCCATGCCGTCCCACTCCGACTGCGTGAAAATGAGCATCAGTACCACCACTGGGGTTTTGACCACCCGCTGAGCCGTGACCATGCTTATCAGATCTCGAAGAACCATGGGGAGGGGGAGGGGGAGGTGGAGCTGGAGGAGCCTGGTGAGCCTCAGCCCCTTCGACCCGCACCCACAAATGAACACCATTAGAGGAGGGAAACAAATCAACCAGACCACAGAGGCACACCAGATCAACACACCAGACTTTAATACGAGCAGGGCCAAGCTTATCCAGAGAGTCACAGTCAACCTCAATCGGTTTGCCAATAAGAACACCGAAGGCCATCCGAAAGGAAACCGAGCAGAGACCAGCAGGCACATCATCAACCAACACCCAAACATTAGAAAGCGAACCCACCGATTTGATACCACAAGCCGCGGCCTTGACAGAAACCACCAGTTGGTTATGTGGAAGGGTAAAGCTAGTGCATGAAGATATCATCTTAAACTATCTTTGGAGGGGAACACCGCGGTAAACTTAACATCAGACAGCTTGTTCACTTGCGAGTCCCAACCACCTTCATCCCAGACCCGGAGGCCTTCTTACAAGATCTGAGGACAGATCTTTTGGCACTAGTGGAAATAGTGCTAGCCACAACTTACGTTGGTGGCACGCCATTTACAACCAATGCCACCACTATTTTTTTCAAATAGTGGTGGCATTGGCTTATTTGGTAGGACTTTAGTAGGGGCGTAGTGGTGGCATTGGAAAACAGGGTAGCGTTGGAATTATATGGGATCAACAATTTGTACCAGGCGTAATATAGTGCTGTCGTGGAATAGCAAGGAACACCAGTACTATTATATTTAGTTGTGGCGTAATGTTGGTTCCGACACCAGTATTATGTGGTGCTCTTTTTTATAGTATATTATCGTTTACTTTTATTAAATTTCTATTATTTTTAAATGGAAATAATGACATTTTTAAAATATGTGCTTTGAGACCTTAAATTTCCTTTTTTCCTTTTTAGTTTAGGACTTGATATATATATATAGTTTTGAGCCTTCACATATGTGGTTTGACACTTCCAATTTTTTTCTTTTTAGTTTTTTATGTGGTGATCTTTTTTATAGTATATTATAGTTTACTTTTATAATATTTCTATTATTTTTAAATGGACATAATGACATTTTTTAAAATATGTACTTTGAGACTTTAAATTTCCTTTTTTTCTTTTTAGTTTAAGACATGAAATATATAGTTTTGAGCCTTCAAATATGTTATTTGACACTTCCAATTTTTTACTTCTTTATGTGTTGATCTTTTTTATAGTATACTTTGATTAAATTTCTATTATTTTTAAATGAAAATAATGATATTTTTTAAAATATGTACTTTGAGACTTTAAATTTCCTTTTTTTCCTTTTTAGTTCAAGACTTGAAATATATAGTTTTGAGCCTTCAAATATGTGGTTTGGCACTTCCAATTCTTTTCTTTTTAGTTCTTTATGTGGTGATCTTTTTTATAGCATTGGGCCAAGCCCAAGTATTAGGAGGTCGTGGGGGTCAAAACCAGGGCAACGACACCCTCACCCCACTCCCTCTCTCTCGTTCCCCTTCCTCTCCCTCTCTCTCCGCTCGTCGTCGCCGGCCGCTCTGCCTCGCCGCTCTCTTCTCTGTCGCCGGTGGTTAGGTAATCTTTCGCTCTCTCCCTCTCTTGCCACTCGTTGCCCTCCAATTTGATTGGAGTTCATTTCATTTTGAGCTAGGGTTCCTTCGACGGCGGCGGCGGAAGAGACGCATTGCTAGGGTTTCTCGCCTCCATCGTCCCTCGGTGAGTTCATCGCCTCCATCTTCGCAGTGGCAGTGGCATTTTGTAGTGGAATTTTGTAGTGGCATTTTTTTAAAATTCTAGTGTTAAATTGTAGTGTTCCTAATGCTAAATTGTAGGGTCTTTGGTATTTGTAGTATATACAATTACTTTGCTTGTTTATCACTTCATGGGGCAGTGGCATTTTATATCCGCATTTTGCATCAATAAACATATGACAGTGGTAGTGGTAGTGGCATGTTGTATCTGCATTTTGCATCAATGATAGTGGCCTAATGCTAAATATGTTTGGATTTACCGAGGGATTGTTGTATTGACCTTGTAAAAATCCTACTACTTTACTTCTTTCCCGAGAAAGAAACAATAGTATTTTCCGTTAACAAAAACACAATGAAGAGATTATTCACCATGATCTTCTTCCTCTCTTCATCAGTATATATCCCTTGGACCAGCATACTTCACAAGATCGAAGCAGAGACCACAGTGCCAATGGAGAAGGTACTAACCATCCAGAAACATGTGTTCATCATGTATATAAGGATATAAGCTAGGGACATGTGACTGATGAATATGTGTGATACACATTAACTGGAAGCTTTAAAAAATGCAATATAATAAGATAATTATCTTGACATTATTCGAGCATGAAGTATTATATATACATATATAGGTATGAACTATGTGTAGCGCAACCTCAATCAAAGTATATATGAGAACATAATGCACCACATCCAACAATATTCCTTCGGCATATCCACACAACCACAAAAACGGTGTATAGTTCCACCAATGTTATGACAAAAAAATATTTGTACATCCCATATGGTTTCCCGCTTGTACTTTTCATTTGAAATCACCATGAATATGTCTGGTGAAATAATCAGTGCCCCCCTTGTGGTTGTTGAGATTGCTGGAGTTGTGTCAGGCATTGGACTTCAGCAAGCAGTGTTTCATTCAGACCTATATACAGAAATATGAACATATTTACCAAACTTAGTGAATGGACTAGGTAAAAAATAACAATCTCCTATATATGATCCATGGAAACAAAATTACATGTTAATGCGGAGAAAAATAAATAGGGGGCAATGAAAGTTAATTACCATGTCCAAAATTCATTCTAAAATGATTGTGGGCAATGAAGTTGAAAATAAGCCCACACTATGTCAACAAGTTTAAAATGAAAAAAAGTTTTTCTTACCAAATGGAAGCAATATATTACACATGAATAATAAATAGATTTCTGAATTAATTCACAATGCGAGTTTTAGAAGCAACATGCAAAATACACATCAGAACATAACTTAGTGCACATAACACATTCTAAGTTTACAAAAATTGAAAATGGTAACCTAGAACTGGCATAATTGATCTAATGCTAATAAAACAAGGAGGAAATTATGAATTCATAAAAATAGCAAATCTTTCTGATCATTAGGACACATAAACACACAAGCTCAATTTGTCACGAAACATATAAATTTACATGACCAAGCCAAAGTATGTTTTTTTATTTCAATGGTCGTAATATAGAAAGCTTTCTAACATCCAAGCAAGCACAAATAAAATGTTGAAGTCCTTAAAAAAGGTTCAGAATACATCCTGAAGATTGAGGAAAATAACATTTATTATTTAAAGAGAAATAGTAAAGTGAGTCTTAAGTCGTTAGCAAATAATTTATGAACTGGTTAGCTAATGCACTGAAGATATATTTAACCGATTCGCTAAAGACACAATTTTTACCTAAATAAAAATTTGGTGAGTCGTGATGTAATTCAACATCTATGTATCTTTTGGCCATTTGGTGCTTTATTAATTTATGTTTACCAGAAGACGCATGAAACTTGTGTGTCTTTGTATTAAGATTGGGAAAATTATTACATATTTATATTAGATTTGGAGCAACATGAGATCAATGACCTGTGTCCGCTCACTCCTCACAAGGACTTTATCAATTTAAAGTTGCGCGTTTTCGCCTTTTCTCCAAAAACACATGCTCACACACGCGTGTAAGAATGTACTAGAATTTGTAGTATACGTGTGTATTTTGCAAAATACTAGCATGTGAAAGCACATATTGGTCTTTTGAAAATAATTAATCTACCTATCGGAATTGATTGACAAAGGTCGCACGAACTGCATGCTGAGGAAACTAATCAGAATAGTGATAACACAACAATTCTCGTAACTTGCATTTGTGTTATGTGCATGCGATATGTTTTCTGTTCCTATCCCATGTATATTTTTTTTTCTTTAATTAAGGTTTCTAGTGAGGCAAAATTAGCGATATATACACATGTTCCATGAGAAAAATTGATAGTAAAAAGCAAGATATACTTAGTATAGCATATTGATCCCAATGTCCAAAAATGATACAACCAAGAAGGCAAGAACGATAAACATATGGTATAAGTTCACAATCAAAAATCTGTTTGTCATCATCCATCTCCAATCACTTCGTGGAGAAATAAGTTCTGTGTTGTCTTGTATTGCACAATGGTGATCACTATTTTCCTTTGTGCGCCACCACAAGAACATAAGATAAGTTACTTGAGATGCAAGGGCAGAGAAAAGAAAACCATTCATCAGCCAGAGAAAAGAATACCATTCGTCAGCTTGTATTGTTGCGCAACTCCCTACAGCTTGAGCTTCATCATATTGTTTTTAGTTGCAAGCCCATCAGCTATACTCTACAGAAAGAAACAATAATAAGATTGTATAAAACATCAATTTATTATGTAAATTCTTAAAATAAAGTAGTTTTTCATCACGCTTTCGCCTTTTATCACCACCAAGTATCCTAGCTCCGGTTGATGGCTTCATTAATTTGAAGTTCGGCATGCCTTTTTCTCTAAAAAAAACCTTTCTCAGCAAATTATATATGTATGCTATAGCCATGACATCAATATTTTTTTATCTAGTTTTGTACTTTCATGAATCCTAAAGTCTAATAAAATGGTTCACACTTAAAT
Source organism: Triticum aestivum (assembly GCF_018294505.1). Classification (NCBI taxonomy): domain Eukaryota; kingdom Viridiplantae; phylum Streptophyta; class Magnoliopsida; order Poales; family Poaceae; genus Triticum; species Triticum aestivum. The sequence goes on along the minus strand of NC_057808.1, from coordinate 289,497,697 downwards.
AATTGTAAAATAGAGAAATGGCGAAACCACTAAAACATCTGCTCATGTAATAAGTCAGCAGAATTACAAACATTCATCGACTGCACTTACGTAGGTAGTGAGTTAGTCTCCTGCTGCAATAGCTCAGCCTTGCTTTCAAGGACCGACAAGTACGCTGTCTTGTGTTTCTTACCTCTTAGTGTAGTACTCTGGTTTCGAATGATCCTACAAATAAATTTCACACGAAAGAGCGTACACATGAAATATTTTATGAGGTCATTACGTAAGGTTTAGGACATCTCATGAAGATTGATGAAAATAACATTTATTATGTAGAATAGAAATACTAAAATGAGTGTTAGATAATTTATGAAATGGTTGGCAAATGCATTAGAGATATATTTAAGCAAGTCACTGAAAGAGCAATAAATACCTGGACAGCGATAGATGTAACTTAAAAATTTTGTTAAAAAATTGGTAAATAAGTTAACGATGTCAATATTCCTCCCTAGCTAGCTGGGACCTCTCCCAGATCTAGTCCAAAGCTTCATACTTCACACTATCATCCTACTTCCCACATGCCTAAAAGCCACAGAATAAGAGCGACTTGATAGCGGGTAGAAAAGTGGAGCAAAAACAAGTTAATCGCGATATGAGCTGCGACCTAAGGGCAAATTTATTTGAGGCTCCTGCTGCGCCCCGACATGAATGCTGAATTTGTATTTTAGATGATTATGTAGATAGGTGTATTGATCTTGTAAAAAATCTACCAGTTTTTTTCCTGGGGAAGAAACAACAATATTTTCTGTTAACAAAATCACTCAGAGGAGCTTATTCACCATGATCTACTTCCTATCTTTATCAGCATATATCCCTCGAACCGACATACTTCACAAGGTCGAAGCAGAGAGCACGGTGCCCTAGACATGTCGTGTACCAATGGAGAAGGTACTGTACATGCGCAACATGTATTCATCATGTAATATAAGGATAGAAGCTAGGATCTGTCACTTATAAATATGTGTGATACACAGTAACTAGAAGCATTTAAAGAGAAGTATATCTAATTAATAAGAGAATTAGCTTGGCACTATTCTAGCACGAAGCATTATATATATCGGCATGAACTATATGTATCCAAACCTCCATCCAAGTATGTATGAGAACATAGTACGCGACATCAAACAATATTTCTTCCACATATCCACACAACACAAAAAGGTGGATAATTCCACCAATGTCACCACATAAATATTATTATATTTCCCATGTGGTTCCCTGTTTGTAATTTTTATTTGAAGTCATCTTGTAGATGTGTGGTGAAATAATCATGCCCCCCCGTGTGATTATTGAGATTACTAGAGCTGTGTTAGGCGTTGGACTTCAGCAACTAGTTTTTCCTTCAGATCTGTATACACAAACATGAACGTATACCCAACTTAGTCACTGGAATAAGTAAAACAGAACAATTTCGTACGTATGATCCACAGGAACATGATTACATGTTAATGTGGAGTAAATAACTAGGGGGCCTAGCTAAGGCATGGAAACGGAAATTTAGTTACCACATCTAAAAGTCATGCTAAAATGATTGTGGGCAATCAAAGGTATCAAAATAAGCCGATAAAATGTCAACAAGTTTTGAAATGAAAAAAATAGTTTTCGCACCAAGTGGAAGACATATATTACAAAAATAATAATAAATAGACTTCTGAATTGACTCACAATGTGAACTTTAGAAGCAAAATGCAAAATACACATCAGAATATGACTTAATGCGCATAACACATTCTAAGCTTACAAAAATAGAAAGTGGTAACCTAGAATTGTCATAATTGATTTACTGCTTATAAAACCGGGAGGTGCAAAATAGCTAGCATGTGCGAGTGCACATATTGGTGTTTCAAAAATAATTAATCAACACCTGTCGAAACTGTTTGACAAGGGTCGCAAGCACCGAATGCTGAGGAAATTAATCGGATTAGAGATAACACGACAATTATCGGAACTTGCATTTGTGTTATGTGCATGGGGTGTGATTGATATTCCTATCCCATGTATATCGTTTTTCTTTAAAGTTTCTAGCAAGCCAAACTTACTGATATACACATATTTCATGATAAAAATTAATAGTGAAAAGCAAGATATATACTAAGTATAGCATATTGATCCTAACGACCAAAATTTATATAACCAAGAAGGAAGAAAAACATAAACATATGGTATAAGTTCACAATCAAAAATCTGTATGTTATCATCCATCTCCAGCTCACTTCATGCATAAATAAGTTATGTGCGTTGGCTTGTATTGCACAATGGTGATCACTATTTTCCATTGCGCGCCACCACAAAAACATAAGATAAGTTACTTGAGATGCAAGGAAAGAGAAAGGCATACCATTCATCAGCTTGTATTGTTGCTTCAATCCCTGCAGCTTGAGCTGCATCATATTGTTTTTAGTTGCAAGCACATCAACTGTACTCTACAAACATATATTCAAAAGAAATAATAAGAAGATTGTATACAACCTTGATTTATTATGTAAATTCTTAAAATAAAGTTCTTTTTCTCACGCTTTTGCATTTGTATTAAGCACCAAGTATCCTAGCTCAGGTTGATGGCTTCATTAATTTAAAGTTCAGCTTTTATGCCTTTTTCTCTGAAAAAACCTTTCTCAGCTAATTATATATGGATGATATAGCCACGAGATCAAGATTTTTCTAATCTAATTTTGCACTTATCCTGAAGTCTAATAAAATGGTTATCACTTAGATAATTATAAAATAGAGAAATATCAAAACCACTAAAACATCTCCTCATGATCATGTAATAAGTCCACAGAATTACAGACCTTCATTGGCTGCACTTGTGCAGGTAGTGCGTTAGTCTCCTGTTGTAGTAGGTCAGCCTTGCTTTCAAGGCCCGACAGGTACGCTATCTTCGCCACTTACCTCTTAGTGCAGTACTCTGGAATGGAATGATCATGCAAATAAATTTCACACAAAAGAGCGTACATATAATATATTTTATGATGTCATTAGGTAAGGTTCATGACATCATGAAGATTGATGAAAATAGCATTTATTACGTAGAAGAGAAATACTAAAGTGTGTGTCAAATAACTTATGACATGGATGGAAAATGCATTAGAGATATACTTAAGAAGTGTCAGGACCCCGATTCCAAGTCACATCGATCTAGCCGGTAACACCTCATATCACTTTGCGGCCTCACGCACGGTATTCCCACGGGTGTCGCCTTACCATGGCCCTGGACCGTTTGCGTCTTTTGGCTCACGTATATGATAGTGTCGCTAGCATCCATATGACAGAGAACCCGGGCCGACATGACTAGTCGTGAACCCAAAGTGGCACTAACTTATGGGGACAGGCATACATGAATCAACATCGAGCATGTCGGTCAGCAGCGTGCGAATCCGGGCTGTAGCACTGGGCTAACAGGACTCCGGTGAACCGGGCTGTAGCAGGCTAGGCAGGACTCCGGATGTCACCGCGTGACATTTCCCCGAAGGGACAGACACAGGAACGAAGTGAATCACATGCCGGCCAGTCAAGTATTCCGGAGCAGTAATGCTGGGCTAGCAGGACTCCGGTGAACCGGGCTGTAGCGGACTACTATGGCTCATGGAAGCACAAGACTACATTTCCCCATAAGAGAGGCTACCAAGGATAAACAACTAGGTTGTCGGATCCCACACATACCAAGCATTTCAATCATACACACAATATGCTCGATATGTGCAAATACAACATGGCATCACAACAAGACTCTACGACTCAGAGTATTTATTCATTAGGCTCCGAAGAGCGAGATATTACAAACATGGGTTTCATGACCCAAAATTCAGAGCATACAAGTCAAAGCACATGCGGAAGCTTAACATGTCTGAGTACAGACATCTATAAATGAAAAAGGCTGAGAGCCTGACTATCTACCAGATCCTGCCGAGGGCACAAGATCGTAGCTGAGGTATCAAGCTAAACGTCGAAGTCCACACGGAACTACTAGCGAGACTGACGTCTCTCTGCAAAACATAAAATAAGCAAACGTGAGTACAAATGTACCCAGCAAGACTTACATCAGAACTATCTACATATGCATCGGTATCAACAAAGGGGGTGGTGGAGTTTACCTGCAGCAAGCCAGCTTTGACTCGGTGGCTATCCTGAACTACGACTGCAAGTAACTCTTTTGAGGTGGCGCACACGAGTCCACATATTCACCATATCAATACACCACTATGGATTCGCTCCCGTCTCCCTATGAGGACGCCATCCATAGCACTCACGCTTATCTTGCGTATTTTAGAGTATCCACTTTCACTTGTCTATGAACTGTTATAGGCAACCTAGAAGTCCTTTACCGCGGACACGGCTATTCGAATAGATGATCTTAACCCTGCAGGGGTGTACTTCTTCACAGACGCTCTCGCCACTTACCACCATGTACACGTCGTGTATCTCGGCAACCTTCAAGCAGAAGCCTGGCGAGAGAGTCGGCCACGACCTGACTAACCACACAAGTCTCCCGTCTAGGTTTATCGCCTATTCGGGTTCCATCCGCAAGGAGATCCGGCCGGGGTGTCGCTCACGGCCCCAAACGATGTGTGCAGGGTTCCCAAGCCCACCTCGACGGATGGATCTACGCTTGGTACACCGTGCCACGGTGCCTAGTCTGTCCCAAGCCCACCTGTACCGGGTACCACTTGGTAGACTACTAACACAACCTACAAACACCAGAAACTAGTTGCAACTCCTGGACAGAGATCAGGTTGATTAATAAGTCGAGAGGGGTCGAGTTACCGGAACCCAATGTGTGGTAGCAACTGTTCATGGATCACAAACACAGAACTCAGTTCCTGAGGACGGTTTCAATGAGACAACCCACCATGTACTCCTACATGGCCTCTCACCGCTACCTTTACCAAATCGTGTTCACACACTTAGCTCTCAACAGTAGGACATGTTCACAACTTTCCAATTCATTCCCGATAAATCAGACTTGACACAACTCTAAGCAATAGCAGGCATGACAAACAAGCATGAATGAGTAGGCACATCAGGGCTTAAACAACTCCTACTCATGCTAGTGGGTTTCATCTATTTACTGTGACAATGACAGGTCATGCAGAGGAAAGGGGTTCAACTACCGCAGCAAGTAACAGATGAAACGTTGTTGTCCTAATGCAGTAAAAGAGAGCAGGAGCGAGAGAGTGGGATTGTATCAGAATGAACAAGGGGGTTTTGCTTGCCTGACACTTCCGAAGATAGTATAGCTCTTCATCGGTGTCATCGATCGCATCGTCGAAACAACGTCTACTGAGAGGGGACAACACCGGCTAACAGAGAAGAAACACGATCAATGCAATGCACAATATGATTCATGCTATGACATGGCAATATGAATGTGTTTTGAGCTAATGCAACTAGCAACATATTAAATGGAGTTGGTTTGAACCTTAGGTTCAAATTCAAACTTCATATGTGGAAATTCAAATGCCATTTACATGATTTGTCCTAACCAGCAGCCATAAATTGTTCTAACATGCATGAAAATGGTACAGATGGATAGATTGGATTTTTCTGATCATTTTTCATATATAAATCTACGCATTCTGAGCTATAGATTATTTTCTATGATTTTTTGAAGTTTGTGGTATTTTCTGAAATTTCCTGTATAAACATAATTCCAGTAATTAAATTACTGCGTCAGCACTACGTCAGGATGACGTCAGCAAGTCAACAGCGGCTGGTCCAGGTCAAACCTGACCAGTGGGACCCACTGGTCAGTGACCCAGTGTCCGTTAGTGACACAGACAGGTGGGTCCGGTCAATGGCCACGTCAACGAGGTCAACGCCGACGCGTGGGGCCACTGTGCTTAACTTAAACTAAACAGGGGTTAACCCGTGGTTAGTTAAGGCGTGGGGCCCATATGTCATCGACACGCGACACTAACTAAACGCGATTAGCATCTAGACTAATGGTGCCACGTCAGCCACCGGAGACCAGCCGGCGGCGACCATGGAACACGGCGGGGCACGCCGGAATTGCGCTAGAGGCGTCAGCTTGGTGCGCTGAGGGCACCAGGGGATAGCCCTTGATCTTGCGCATCCAAAGGACCAACTGGGAGGTCGCGGTGTCACCGGAATTCATGCCGGCGACGAGCTTTGGCGGCGGTGGTGTTCGGTGGTGCACGGGCGCGTCGCTACTGTGTATCAGTGAGCAAATGGAGAGGCTGGGCAACACCTACTAGGCACGGGGAGCACTAAGAGCAGCACGGTGAGGCCAGGGGAGCACGGAGGCTATGCGTGCAGCAGCAATGGCGGACGGCGGCTTCGGTGCTCGTGGGGAACGGTGCTACGGCATGGGGGCGAGCATTCTGAGTTAGGGGAGAAGGTAGGTGGCTCACGGTGAGTCGGCTGGTGCAGACGGCGGGGCCGGGGAAGCTCTGGACAAGACGAATCAAGCGGCGGGGATCGCCGGCACCGAAGTTGGCGAAGACGTCAGGGACGGCGATGCGGTGCTTCCCCGGTTGCTTGGCTCGGCGTGGACGAAGAGGACGACGATGCGGAGCCTCTGGACATGGCGGAAGGGTGAGGGGGTGGCTCTGGGCATGGTGGCAGCAAACGGCGGCGGCGGTCGCTTTCGGGTGCGTGCGAGAGAGAGAACAGAGGAGGGGAAGGAGCTCGGGAGTGAGCGAGTGGGACCAGGGGGCTGCGTGGCGCTGCGAGAGACATCCGGGGGAGGAGGAGGCAGCCAGGCAGGGAGGAGGTGGACGGCGTGTGGCTGCGCGCGCCAGGCACGCGCCCCTGCCTACTGGCGCGAGGAGGAAGGCGACAGAGGGGGTTGCGGTGGTGGGCGGGGCCGGGTTTGCCCAGCTGGGCTAATACAGGGACGGGCCAGGTAGGGCAGGTCAGTCCTTTCCTCTCTCTCTTTTATTTGTTTCTGTTTTCTATTTCTTTCCTCTGTTTTGAATTAGTAACAATACCAACCCATTTTGGAAACTCCTGAAATAATTTGTGGACTCTCTTTGGATTATTCCAGTGACCCACATTTAGTTTCAGAATCATTTGAGCACTTAAATATTTATAGTATTTAAATGCCCAAAGTCAAATAAAATATGATTTAATTCAAAAATCCAAAAATGATCTAAGGATGTATTCATCATTTTTGGCAGAGGTTTCCACCTTAACCGGAAATCATGAAGTTTTCTTAGGGACATTTTGGGTTTATTGAAAAGATTTTAATCCATCCTAGATGAGTTGATTTAATGCTAGGGTTTGAACATCCCCATTTCAAGTTTCTTTCAAATATTAAACATGATGCACACATGAAGCTAGCCTAGTTCATTGCCAGAAGCTAGGGATGTGACAACTCACCCCCACTAAACAAAAATCTCGTCCCGAGATTCAAGCGTAGGGTAAGATGAAAGGGGAACGCAAACTAACATAATCTTCACGATCCAATTGTTCTTCTCGAAGATGTTGATTCATTGCATCATCTTGATCTTGACATCTTTTCTTTCGAGAGCTTCATCCAACTATGATGACGGAAGAGAGGGAAACTCTACAGGATCGATCTTCTTGAAGATCGGGCACTCAAGATCAACTCATGGAGTGAGACGTTGGAACAACTCTTGAGTTGAGACAGTGGATGGAAAGAAAACAGATGACAAAGGTTTCAAGTAGCGAGGAGAAATTGACATGACTCCATAACGGAGCACCTTAGGAAAGGTGACTCGTAGAATTATTCCCTTAAGTGGCAAAAAGAATTACTTTTGATACAAAGATCGTTGAAACTCTTTATACCAGCCTAAGGCAATCACAAACGATCGTGTGAACGAATTCGAAAGAATGGCATACTCATACTAGAAGGAATGATGTGGACTACCTTGTTGAAGACAACACCATGGATGATTTTGCTTATCATCGGGGATGGATGGGACCCATAGTAGGACCACTTTTGAAGATGATCCTAAACAGTAATTACTGAGGTGCAAGCTGGGAACAAAATGCAAATGCTGGGTATGATTCTGGTAACTGGGGATAACTCAACGAGAGTGATTCCACCGTTGAATGGTTCTAGCATAATCGAGGAAACCGAGAGCACAAGGACCCCTGAGGATCAACTTCTAGAATAAGTTGCACTAAATCGTCATGGAGAAGATGGTTAAATAGCTCAATCAAGATACTACAATGATAGATCTTCCGGCTAGGTGTGTCGGCCAGAACATCAACCTTGTCGGGACCTACATCATAATCTTGGAAAAGTTCCAACCGTCATATCTGCCTGAGATTCAGATCTAGTTGGTAACAGGATATTCCAGACTCATCGAGTCTAGAAGAAAATGAAGGTTTGCAGCACAAATCGACGAGATGACGTTGCGAGATCCTCGGGAAATGAGCTACGGTAGCAAGCTCCAAAACATGAGCTGGTTCTGCTACATACATGTGAGCACGCTGTCCCAGACAAGCATGACCACATAGTAGTCTTACAATGAAACACTACCGAGTTCTGGTGGGGAACCCTCATCAAGGATATCGAAGTCTTTACGCAAGTCTATGGATTAGATCCCAAGCATAGACTCCTCTTCCTTGAACAAGTCAATCAGGGGCTTGGTGTGCTACGGAATGCATATGGAGTGGAGGTAATTAATCTACCAAACCATGGTATACTTTGCACATGCATGACTGACTTGGGATGATTCTGAAGGAAGCACAAACAATCTTTCTCGAACTCACGGCGGCAACTTGCACCAAATGCAGATGAATTCGAGGAAGTCACTACTTTCATCCAAACATATACTTCATGAACAGACCATGAAGAAAATGCTTACACAATTTCCCAACACTAGCTGGATGTCAATAGGAATCATGGAGGAGACAAAATGCTGCTGATGGGCTCAACAGCAACTCATCGGAATTTCCATATCACTGGACTTCCACCGTCATGTGAACATGATGATAGCATTGGTCAGACCAAAAGATGTAATGGTGTATGCTCGAGGAATCAACGACGAGTAAGACAACATTACGAACATCGTTGGTTCTGATTTGATTTGATAATAGCCCATACTCAAATCAAAGTTTGGTTAAGATGATAGGTCCATTAATTGATCACGAGGACCAATCGATGAAGAAATCATCTTTCTACAACAAACACACACAAGAGATATCCTTTGGAAAGAACAAAGTCAGGCAAGCTTTTATCTTCCAACTCTCCAAGTTGTTGTTTAGCTTAACCAACTAGCTCAAGGTATCCAACACAGATTCTTGGAGAAAGAGTGGTTTATAGGAAAACCATTTGATCACGAGCTCAACATAGCGGTCAGGTGACAACCTGGTGATACTTCTGAGAAGATATTCGGAAAATCACGAACCACCGATATGTTACTAAGCTCGAGAACAATCTTGCTTTTCAGGGCAAGACGATATGATCAACTGAGCAAGGGTTTGACAAAATCCTAACTCATTGATTGAAGAGTGCACCAAAAATAAGGACTAGGTAGCACGATCAATCTTAGGATGATGATTCAATAACCAGCACGCTAAGAATGAGAGTATTGCCATTAACTACCAAGCAACGAGTTGCTCAGAGTATTGATTTCACACATCACGGTTCACTTGTCGGTATTCCGGTTGTGACAACACGGGACCGAGGAATGAATAATGATGGGGAGAAGTATCACTGCGTCAAGAATTCATAAGAGGTGGTGCAATTCTCATGACACTCTTGACATAAAGATGGTAACGCTCCAAGGTAGAGCAGAGCAAAAGCTGGATTGGCATTTTGGTCTGCGGAATACAATTGCTTTGACCCAATCCTAGATATGGACGAGGTTCTGGAGTTTGTTTCTCCTAGTCATTCTGAAATAGAACGGCTTGACGGACCACAAGGATAGTACGCATCGATAACACAGATGTACAACTAGTCCTGACTGTCAGTTGATAGACAGAGGTCAGAATACAACTAAAGAGAGACAACTCAAAGGGACATATGGTTTTCTGAGTTGCGGATGCATAGATTTAGTATGTCAACAAGTTCCACATATTTCTTCCAGATAATCCATGTAGAAAGGTAGGACTGGCAGATTCACAATGCAGAATGGAGAACTCATCAAGAGCACTCTGGTTGTGATCTTTTGGGTCAAAGGAACTTCTGCCATATTGGTTCATGGTATTGGAAGAATGATAAACCACGAACCTTGAGGACTATCGCAAGGTTACTAATATCCTAAAGGAACTAGCAAACACTATCAACATGAAGTAAGTAGGGTGAAGCTCGGGTTCAAAATCCCAGGAATAGAATGCCTACTAACTAAGAACATCACGGGATGCTTTCGAGAAAGGTGGCCAAAATCATCACACTGGGAACACAAAACATGGCTAGATTATTAGGTGATCCTCTAAGACACCTAGGGCCGTAATAATAACTCCAACATATATACTGAGGCAATAGAGTGCCTCAACGCACCGGTAGTGTGCTTAATCTGGCCCAAAGGGACGCAAAAACAGAGGAAGAGGATTTTGCAAATGCATCAGATTGTTTAGAAACCTGGGATGACTCGGACATCATAACGGCTGTAAATGCTCAAAAAGATTTGAGACATCATGTAAAATGGTGGCATAACCGCTCAACATCACAATAACAAGGTTCCGAGACCAACTATGAACATACGGAAGTAGTAGGAACTGAACTGAGGCTTAAATCGGCAATCCTATAAGTCTACAGAGTAGTAACACGTGATCCTGATAGAAAGATAAGAAGCCTAGTTCTTAATCCCCGTAGAAAAGAAGAGGTTGACTCAGATCAGAAGGGCATAAGGTAAAGGAGTAAAAAGAGCCTTACGTTCCCTTCCACAATCAATTCCCTTATATAACTAAAGCACTTCTAGACTCAACTTCGACCAGTTTGGCTTGGTAATCCTAAAGGCAGTCAGGCTCTGATACCAAAGCTGTCAGGACCCCGATTCCAAGTCACATCGATCTAGCCGGTAACACCTCATATCACTTTGCGGCCTCACGCATGGTATTCCCACGGGTGTCGCCTTACCATGGCCCGGGACCGTTTGCGTCTTTTGGCTCACGTATATGATAGTGTCGCTAGCATCCATATGACAGAGAACCCGGGCCGACATGACTAGTCGTGAACCCAAAGTGGCACTAACTTACGGGGACAGGCATACATGAATCAACATCGAGCATGTCGGTCAGCAGCGTGCGAATCCGGGCTGTAGCACTGGGCTAACAGGACTCCGGTGAACCGGGCTGTAGCAGGCTAGGCAGGACTCCGGATGTCACCGCGTGACATTTCCCCGAAGGGACAGACACAGGAACGAAGTGAATCACATGCCGGCCAGTCAAGTGTTCCGGAGCAGTAGTGCTGGGCTAGCAGGACTCCGGTGAACCGGGCTGTAGCGGACTACTATGGCTCATGGAAGCACAAGACTACATTTCCCCATAAGAGAGGCTACCAAGGATAAACAACTAGGTTGTCGGATCCCACACATACCAAGCATTTCAATCATACACACAATATGCTCGATATGTGCAAATACAACATGGCATCACAACAAGACTCTACGACTCAGAGTATTTATTCATTAGGCTCCGAAGAGCGAGATATTACAAACATGGGTCTCATGACCCAACATTCAGAGCATACAAGTCAAAGCACATGCGGAAGCTTAACATGTCTGAGTACAGACATCTATAAATGAAAAAGGCTGAGAAGCCTGACTATCTACCAGATCCTGCCGAGGGCACAAGATCGTAGCTGAGGTATCAAGCTAAACGTCGAAGTCCACACGGAACTACTAGCGAGACTGACGTCTCTCTGCAAAACATAAAATAGGCAAACGTGAGTACAAATGTACCCAGCAAGACTTACATCAGAACTATCTACATATGCATCGGTATCAACAAAGGGGGTGGTGGGGTTTAACTGCAGCAAGCCAGCTTTGACTCGGTGGCTATCCTGAACTACGACTGCAAGTAACTCTTTTGAGGTGGCGCACACGAGTCCACATATTCACCATATCAATACACCACTATGGATTCGCTCCCGTCTCCCTACGAGGACGCCATCCATAGCACTCACGCTTATCTTGCGTATTTTAGAGTATCCACTTTCACTTGTCTATGAACTGTTATAGGCAACCCAGAAGTCCTTTACCGCGGACACGGCTATTCGAATAGATGATGTTAACCCTGCAGGGGTGTACTTCTTCACACACGCTCTCGCCACTTACCACCATGTACACGTCGTGTATCTCGGCAACCTTCAAGCGGAAGCCTGGCGAGGGAGTCGGCCACGACCTGACTAACCACACAAGTCTCTCGTCCAGGTTTATCGCCTATTCGGGTTCCATCCGCAAGGAGATCCGGCCGGGGTGTCGCTCACGGCCCCAAACGATGTGTGCAGGGTTCCCAAGCCCACCTCGACGGATGGATCTACGCTTGGTACACCGTGCCACGGTGCCTAGTCTGTCCCAAGCCCACCTGTACCGGGTACCACTTGGTAGACTACTAACACAACCTACAAACACCAGAAACTAGTTGCAACTCCTGGACAGAGATCAGGTTGATTAATAAGTCGAGAGGGGTCGAGTTACCGGAACCCAATGTGTGGTAGCAACTGTTCATGGATCACAAACACAGAACTCAGTTCCTGAGGACGGTTTCAATGAGACAACCCACCATGTACTCCTACATGGCCTCTCACCGCTACCTTTACCAAATCGTGTTCATACACTTAGCTCTCAACAGTAGGACATGTTCACAACATTCCAATTCATTCCCGATGAATCAGACTTGCCACAACTCTAAGCAATAGCAGGCATGACAAACAAGCATGAATGAGTAGGCACATCAGGGCTCAAACAACTCCTACTCATGCTAGTGGGTTTCATCTATTTACTGTGACAATGATAGGTCATGCAGAGGAAAGGGGTTCAACTACCACAGCAAGTAACAGATGAAACGTTGTTGTCCTAATGCAGTAAAAGAGAGCAGGAGCGAGAGAGTGGGATTGTATCGGAATGAACAAGGGGTTTTTGCTTGCCTGACACTTCCGAAGATAGTATAGCTCTTCATCGGTGTCATCGATCGCATCGTCGAAGCAACGTCTACTGAGAGGGGACAACACCGGCAAACAGAGAAGAAACACGATCAATGCAATGCACAATATGATGCATGCTATGACATGGCAATATGAATGTGTTTTGAGCTAATGCAACTAGCAACATATTAAATGGAGTTGGTTTGAACCTTAGGTTCAAATTCAAACTTCATATGTTGAAATTCAAATGCCATTTACATGATTTGTCCTAAACAGCAGCCATAAATTGTTCTAACATGCATGAAAATGGTACAGATGGATAGATTGGATTTTTTTGATCATTTTTCATATATAAATCTTTGCATTCTGAGCTATAGATTATTTTCTATGATTTTTTGAAGTTTGTGGTATTTTCTGAAATTTCCTGTATAAACATAATTCCAGTAATTAAATTACTGCGTCAGCACTATGTCAGGATGACGTTAGCAAGTCAACAGCGGCTGGTCCAGGTCAAACCTGACCAGTGGGACCCACTGGTCAGTGACCCAGTGTCCGTTAGTGACACAGACAGGTGGGTCCGGTCAACGGCCACGTCAACGAGGTCAACGCCGACGCGTGGGGCCACTGTGCTTAACTTAAACTAAACAGGGGTTAACCCGTGGTTAGTTAAGGCGTGTGGCCCATATGTCATCGACACGCGACACTAACTAAACGCGATTAGCATCTAGACTAATGGTGCCACGTCAGCCACCGGAGACCAGCCGGCGGCGACCACGGAACACGGCGGGGCATGCCGGACTTGCGCTAGAGGCGTCAGCTTGGCGCGCTGAGGGCACCAGGGGATAGCCCTTGATCTTGCGCATCCAAAGGACCAACTGGGAGGTCGCGGGGTCACCGGAATTCATGCCGGCGACGAGCTTTGGCGGCGGCGGTGTTCGGTGGTGCACGGACGCGTCGCTACTGTGTATCAGTGAGCAAATGGAGAGGCTGGGCAGCACCTGCTAGGCACGGGGAGCACTAAGAGCAGCACGGTGAGGCCAGGGGAGCACGGAGGCTATGCGTGCAGCAGCAATGGCGGACGGCGGCTTCGGTGCTCGTGGGGAACGGTGCTACGGCATGGGGGCGAGCATTCTGAGTTATGGGAGAAGGTAGGTGGCTCACGGTGAGTCGGCTGGTGCAGACGGCGGGGTCGGGGAAGCTCTGGACAAGACGAATCAAGCGGCGGGGATCGCCGGCACCGAAGTTGGAGAAGATGTCAGGGACGGCGATGCGGTGCTTCCCCGGTTGCTTGGCTCGGCATGGACGAAGAGGACGACGATGCGGAGCCTCTGGACATGGCGGATGGGTGAGGGGGTGGCTCTGGGCACGGCGGCAGCGAACGGCGGCGGTGGTCGCTTTCGGGTGCGTGCGAGAGAGAGAACAGAGGAGGGGAAGGAGCTCGGGAGTGAGCGAGAGGGACCGGGGGCTGCGTGGCGCTGCGAGAGACATCCGGGGGAGGAGGAGGCAGCCAGGCAGGGAGGAGGTGGCCGGCTTGTGGCTGCGCGCGCCGGGCATGCGCCCCTGCCTACTAGCACGAGGAGGAAGGCGACAGAGGGGGTTGCGGTGGTGGGCTGGGCCGGCTTTGCCCAGCTGGGCTACTACATGGACGGGCCAGGTAGGGCAGGTCAGTCCTTTCCTCTCTCTCTTTTATTTGTTTCTGTTTTCTATTTCTTTCCTCTGTTTTGAATTAGTAACAATACCAACCCATTTTGGAAACTCCTGAAATAATTTGTGGACTCTCTTTGGATTATTCAAGTGACCCACATTTAGTTTCAGAATCATTTGAGCACTTAAATATTTATAGTATTTAAATGCCCAAAGTCAAATAAAATATGATTTAATTCAAAAATCCAAAAATGATCTAAGGATGTATTCATCATTTTTGGCAGAGGTTTCCACCTTAACCGGAAATCATGAACTTTTCTTAGGGACATTTTGGGTTTATTGAAAAGATTTTAATCCATCCTAGTTGAGTTGATTTAATGCTAGGGTTTGAACATCCCCATTTCAAGTTTCTTTCAAATATTAAACATGATGCACACATGAAGCTAGCCTAGTGCATTGCCAGAAGCTAGGGATGTGACAAGAAGTCACTGAAAGCACAATAAATACCTTGATAGTGATTGATGTAACTTAAAACTTCGGTTAGAAAATATGTTCATATGTTAAGAATGCTAGTATTCCTCCCTAGCTAGCTGGGACTTCTCCCAGAGTAATGAACAAGAGAGACTAGTTAGATAGAGGATAGAAAAGTGGATAAAAAACAAGTTCATAGGGATGTGAGCTGCGACCTAAGGGCAAATATATTCGAGGCTCACGCTGCGCCCCGACACAAAAGCTGAATTTGCATTTGTAGATGATCTTGCGGATAGGTATATTGTCCTTGTAAAAAATCTACTAGTTTATTTCTTTCCCGGAGAAACAACAATATTTTCTGTTAACAAAAATACTAAGAGGAGCTAATTCACCATGATTACTTCCTATGTTTATCAACGTATATCTGTTGAACCATCATACCTCAGAAGATCGGAGCATAGAGCACGGTGCCCTAGACATGTCGTGCACCAATGGAGAAGGTATTGTACATGCAAAAACATGTATTCATCACGTAATATAAGGATATAAGCTAGGACATGTCACTTATAAATATGTGTGATACAAATTAGCTAGAAGCTCTTAAAGAAAATTAAAATATAATAAGAGAATTAGCTTGGCACTTCTCTTGCACGAAGTATTATATATATACATGAACTATATGTATCCGAGCCTCCATCCAAGTATGTATGAGGACATAGTACACCATACCTCATCCAACAATATTTCTTCGGCATATCCACACAACACAAAAAGATGGACAATTCCACCAGTGTTACAACATAAATATTATTATATTTCCCACATGGTTCCCTCCCTAACTGTTTATTTAAGTCACCCTGAAGATGTGGGGTGAAAATAATCACGGCTCCCCGTGTGATTGTTAAGATTACTTGAGCAGTGTGAGGCGTTGCACTTCAACAACTAGCATTTCATTCAGATCTGTATACAGAAATATGAACGTATACCCAACTTAGCCACTGGACTAGCACTGGTAGAAAAAAGCCCTTTAGTCCCGGTTCACAACAGCCTTTAGTTCCGGCTGTGCAACCGGGACTAAATATGCGCGACTAAAGACCCCCCTTTAGTCGCGCCTCTTACGGACCGCGACTAAAGGCTTTAGTCCCGGTTCTTGTGGCTGACCGAGACTAAAGGCCCGTCCACGTGGGCGCCAGTGGTCCGTCGGGGCGGAGGACCTTTAGTCCCGGTTCTCGTGGCCAACCGGGACTAAAGGCCTCCTCCGCAGGTTTAGGGTTTTAGCCCCCCTAAACCTGGTTTCTTTTTAGTTTGGAGTGTTTTATTTCTTTTATATTTTATTTTGTGTTTTATTTTAATTTTGATGAAGTTTCAGTACACATATTCTACGCTACTATATACATGCATATGAAATTTCAAACAAGAAGAATTCAAGAGGAATATATAATATATATTCAATCTCGGGTGACCATATACAACTTCGAACAAGTTTCCATACACAATTAGGATGGATGACCATATACAACTTCGAACAAGTTTCAATCTCGGGTATGCATATAAATTTCTTCGTCCTCGGTATAGTGTTCTCCTTTAGGATTGATGACTTCCCTCATGAAAAATCCTGCTAATTCTTCTTGAATTGGTCGGAAGCGAGCTTCTGGACTAAGCCTCCTCCGCAAGTTATCCGTCGCGTTCCGCACGCTATCCGATGCCTTCCGCTCAGAGGTGTGTCTCCGGATGTTCTCACAAACATAGTATCCACATAGATTGGTCCCCGGTGGCTGCTTATCCACATTAACTAACCTTCTGAAATCTAGCTCATGTTTGAATTCACCGACAATTTCTTCTGAGAACCGTCTCCAAACCCTACAGGGCAAAGAAAATTAAATGAACAAGGGAGTTATTAGTTACTTGATATTAGGAAATGAACGAAAGAGACCGATCGATATAGAGCTCAAATGATTGAAAATAATTACTTTTGCAGCATTTTTCTCATGTCGGCCCAACGCTTTGGATCCGAATCCATAGAGTCCATGATTAGAACTCTGGAGGTGTGAAGTTCAATATTTAGCAGAATCCAGTGGAACCTGCGGACACGTTACATGCACAGTCATGCATAACTCATCGATTAGACATACCATGCATGGAGTAAACAAAAGAGAATGGGCACAAGAGAGAAACACTCACCCAAAATGGTAAGGAAATAGAATATGACTTTTGAGTTGATGCTTTCTAAGAAACTTGTACAAGTCTTTCTCCACGTCTTCGGGGTGATGTTGTAACACATGTCCATTAACGATATGTGGGTCAATGAACCCAACATCATGGATGTTTCTTATTTTGCATTCCCAAATCTTCAATCTGCATAATAGCGTACGCAACAATATAGTTAGGACAATATATATATATATAGTGCAGGCAATGAAGAACGAGATGAGGTAGAAATAAATCACTTACAGAACGTAGCAACTCAGCATAGATTTGTCGAGGTCGCGCAGATTGAACAGCTGGAACAATTCACTCATATGAACTTGTACAGAGTACCGTTTGGTGTGATGCTCATCTGTAACATCCGCATAAACATATTCTTTGTCGGCCCATGTTATGAATTGCTTGTACCAACGTAGCAGATTTCGCATTTGTGGTGGTAGACTCTTTTCCCGCGCAGGCTCGACGAGAGGCCCATTCCGCACATATTGTAATGCTATCTCACATACTGGCGCATCCTCAAGGCCTAAGAAGGCACGAAGAGTCAAACCCATCTCGGACGCTTGTTTCATGGCACTCGCTACAGTCAATCCAAGTGCTTGCCGCAGCTGCTATGATCTCGGGGTCCTCTTCCGGACCGGCTTTCACTATGAGCGGGGGGATCGATTGTTTCTTCTGCATCCCGAGCTGGTCAACTTGTTTCCCGCTTTTTTTACTTTCTTCTTTCTCCTCCTTCAATATTTTTGCTTGCCTACGAAGTTCATGTCCATAGTCGTCAGGCATATTCAGCTCGGCTTGGGACGGTGTCGTCAAAAAATCCTTAGCCCACTTCTTTTGCTTCTCAGTGAATACTTGCTTGGGCTCAGGCTCTTTTATCGCCTTCATATCCGCCTTCCATTTCTCATAATCAGCAGACGCGGCCAATTTGGTTTCAGCTTCACTAAGTTCCCAAGGCCTTGGGAGGAGAGGCTTCAGTGATGGCTCCGGTACCCTTGTGGTCTTAGGTACATAAGGGTCCGGGTTAATAGTCTAGGAGCGGGTTTCCTTGCTGTCCGCCTGCTTCTGCTTCTTCGCCGGAGGTGGATTGGGGGGCGTCGTACCCGCCGGAGGAGGATTGGGGGGCGTCGTACCCGCCGGAGGTTGTGGATCGGGGGACGGCGTCGAATGGCGTGAAGGAGGTGTAGGTGAACCACCACGACCACCACCGCCACCACCACCACCACCACCATCGGAGGGGGGTGGACTTGCTAGCCTTGGTGCCTCGCCTGGAAACACTATGTACTTCTTTTTCCATAGAATGAACTGGCGCTTGACATCTCCAAGTCTTCTCTCCCCTTCGGGTGTAGGTTTGTCAATCTCCAGGTCCTCAAACCCTTGGACTATGTCTTCCACCGTGACACGAGCATAGCCATATGCAATGGGGTTGTTGTGGTGGAGTGCTCCAGGTGTACAGGGTAAAGCACTGCCGCTAGCTACCTTCGTGGAAACGTTCCCCACGGGATAATGCAGATCACATTCTTTCATCTCCTTTACATCATCCACGGGGTAGTGAGCCTCCGGTGCACGAATCTCGATCATCGGTGCACTAGCACCAGGCGGGGCATCCGTGGAAGCCAGGCTGCTTCTCCGCTGCTGGCTTCCGCGATCCGCTTCATGATCTTCATGCGGCCCTGCAGCCGATTTTTCTTTTACTAGTTCATGCACGGTCTGCTTCAACTCATGGGGTTCCGATGCAAACTTCGTCATAAGATCTGCATCCCGGTCCGTCTTTCTCTTACGGCTTCTGTAATAGTACGGGTCATTGTCCTGGGAAAACCCTACTTTCAACGGAACTTTGCCTTTGCCTCGTACACGTCCTCCGTGTTCATCATTCCCGAGGGCTGTTGTCAGTGCGTCTTTCTCTCTGTTGAACTTGATCAAGCCCTCTTGAGCTTGGGTCATTGCGTCAATAAGGGCTTGGGTGGGAGCAAACTGTCTCTGCCGGTGAACACACACCCCTGTCTCCGGGTCTAGCGATCCCCCATGCCCGTACCACCAGCTTTTGGCCCTTGGGTCCCATCCCTCTGTACCTAGAGGGATTCCTCGCACCCTCAGGTCCTCCTCCATCTTCTGCCACCTAGGCTCCAAAAGGCGGTATCCTCCTGGCCCCATAATATGATGGAACTTTTTCTTACTCGCATTATCCTTATTTTTTTCGATATTTCCTTGAAATGCTCCGATTGCTTTTGCCTCACAAATTCTGGCCAATCATCTTTCAGTTTCTCATGTTGTCCATTGAAATCCGGAGTCTTGCCCTTGTTGACATAGTCACGGGTTAAATTTTTCTTGAAGTTCCGGAATGCTTCGCCCATCTTCTGAAGAGCGAACTCTTTAACTAGCCTCCTCCTCTGACGTCCACCCGGAACCTCGTTACCGAATTCATCGACTTTGTTGTATTCCGGAGGTAGAATGAAATGTTCCATAAGCTCTCTCCAGCAATCCTTTTTTGTTCTCTTGTCGACAAAACTGAAACCAAGACGTGCCTTCTTTGGCTCCTTCCATTCCTGGACGGTGATCGGGACGTTGTCTCTAACAACGACTCCGCATTGGTTGATAAACTTTGAGGTGTGCTGTAGGGGCTTGCCGGTTTCACTGACAAACTCAATGGCATATGTTTCTCCTGTTTTCATCGCCTTGGATTTGCCACGCTTTGTCGTACTCGATCCGGAGGGCTAAAAAAAGAAAGAGAGTCGCGCGCGTTAATACATATGTATTCACATTTCAGTAAGTTTGTATCACGAGAGGCTCAATGTATATATATACCTCGCCGGAGGTGGTTGCTACTTGCAATTCGAGATCGTCGTTTGTTGACGGTTGACCTCCGTCGACAATGTCCGTTCCTTCACCTTCTTGATCATCGACAATCTCTGTTCCACCGTCCAGGTTCAGAAAAGAAGAGACTACATCCTCTTGTTGCTCATATTCTGAGCCCGGCACATAAGGAATCTCGTTGTTGATGATGCCCATTAAATAACGTTCAGCCTCCGGATCCCTAAGCGGCTCGGCTCTATCGTCCGCCATATGTCACTCCTGCATGTAGTAAAAATTCTTTAAGTGAAAAGGAATTAAAAAATAAGATTAAGGGGACATAGAGGAGGAGGAATTAAAAAATAAGATTATTGAGCACTGCCAAGTATTTTGTTTTGTTTTCTTTGTTTTTCTTTTTGGTTTTCATTTGCTTTCTTTCTTCTTCCTTTTTTCTTCTTTTTTTCTTCTTCTTCCTCTTTCTTCTTTCTTTCTTCTTCTTCCTTTTTCTTTCTTCTTTCTTTCTTCTTCTTCCTTTCTTCTTCCTTTCTTCTTCTTTTTTTCTTCTTCCTTTTTCTTTCTTCTTTCTTTTGGTTTTCATTTGGTTTTCATTTGGTTTTCATTTTTTTCTTCTTCCTTTTTCTTTCTTCTTTTTTTCTTCTTCCTTTTTCTTTCTTCTTTTTTCTTCTTCCTTTTTCTTTCTTCTTTCTTTCTTCTTTCTTTTTTTCTTCTTCCTTTTTTTCTTCTTCCTTTTTCTTCTTTCTTTCTTCTTTCTTTTTTTCTCCGCCATGTTTATTATTCCCTTTATATTCAACGAGAAGCCAGACGGGACCTTCATACTGCTCAGGCATTCAAAAAAATGACCTTCTCTTCTTTGGTAAGAGCGTAGCTGGCACGACCTTGAAACCATTCCGGATGCCGGTCATCTGGGTCTTTCAAAAGTTGCTGGTCCTGCCGTGCTTCCTTTGTATCATTTGTCTTCCCATACACGCCCAAGAAGCTTAGCAGGTTCACGCAAATATTCTTCGTAACATGCATCACGTCGATTGCAGAGCGGACATCTAGGACTTTCCAATATTCTAGCTCCCAAAATATAGATTTCTTCTTCCACATGGGTGCGTGCCCGTCAACTCCCCGCGGAACTGATTGTCCGCCGGGACCCTTTCCAAAGATGACTTTCAAATCCTTGACCATATCAAATATCTCAGCACCAGTACGTTCCGCAGGCTTCGGCCGGCGATCTGCCTTGCCGTTGAAATGCTTGCCTTTCTTTCTTACGTTATGATTTCGGGGAAGAAATCGACGATGACCCAGGTACACGTTCTTCTTACAATTAACCAAACGTACACTTTCAGTCTCATGTAAGCAGTGTGTGCATGCATTGTATCCCTTATTTGTCTGTCGCGAAAGGTTACTAAGAGCAGGCCAATCGTTGATGGTTACAAAAAGCAACGCTCGTAGGTCAAATTCCTCTCCTTTGTGCTCATCCCAGACACGTACACCAGGTCTGGCCCACAACTGTAAAAGTTCATCAACTAATGGCCTTAGGTACACATCGATGTCGTTCCCGGGTTGCTTTGGACCTTGGATGAGCACTGGCATCATAATGAACTTCCGCTTCATGCACAACTAAGGAGGAAGGTTGTAGATGCATAGAGTCACGGGCCAGGTGCTATGGCTGGAGCTCTGCTCGCCAAAAGGATTCATGCCATCAGTACTTAGACCAAATCGTATGTTCCTTGTGTCAGCTGCAAAATCTTTGAACACTCTGTCGATCTTTCTCCATTGCGTTCCATCAGCGGGGTGTCTCAACTCCCCGTCGGACTTACGGTCCTCTTTGTGCCATCGCAACGACTTGGCATGCTTTTTGTTCATGAACAGACGTTTCAACCGTGGTATTATAGGAGCATACCACATCACCTTGGCGGGAACCCTGTTCCTGGGTTTCTCGCCCTCAACATCGTCACCAGGGTCATCGCCTCTGATCTTATAACGGAATGCAGTGCATACAGGGCATTCATTCAAATTCTCGTATTCACCGCGGTAGAGGATGCAGTCGTTAATGCATGCATGTATCTTCAGAACCTCTAAACCTAGAGGGCAGACAACCTTCTTTGCTTCGTACGTACTGGCGGGCAACTCGTTATTCTTCGGAAACATATTCTTCAACATTTTCAGCAAATTTTCAAATGATGAGTCACCTACACCTTCCTGTGCCTTCCATTTTAGCAAATCCAGTGTGCAGCCCAGCTTTTTCAGACTATTATCGCATCCTGGATACAACGACTTTTTGTGATCCTCTAACATGCGATCCAAATTCTCCCTATCCTTGTCAGTTTCGCAGCGTCTCCGTGCATCAGCAATGGTCCGACCAAGATCATCAGCGGGCTCATCATGTGCCTCTTCTTCACCTTCACCTAACCCTTCCCCACCTTCAGCATCATCCTCCATGAAAGTATCACCGAAATGATCATGATAGTTGTCATCGATATCATCCCCTTCTTCATCTTCTTCCATTCTAACCCCTCTTTCTCCATGCTTGGTCCAACAATTATAGCTTGGCATGAAACCGTGCCGAAGCAGGTGCATGTGAACGTCTCTTGAGGAGGAGTAACCCTTCTGATTCTTACAGACAACACATGGACAGATAATAAAACCTTGCTGCTTGTTCGCATTTGCCACTACGAGGAAATCTTTCAAACCCGTAGTGAACTCGCCGGAGAGTCGGGGACCGTACATCCATTGCCGATTCATCTGCATTATTATTATATAAAGTATATAATTAACCATCATGCATTTGTTAAACTAACTAGCTAGAAATAATACAAATTAAACAATGAACTACACACATGCGTATTTTATCAATGACACATGAAAGGTTCAAGTTGCTAACCGCAATCGCGGAGGAAAAATAAATGAGAAAGCTCAAGTGTGGCTTGGACACTTCATATCATGTTTGTTTCAGGCTCTCGGGCATTTCATCGAACACCTTGTGTGCATAGGAGGAATCAAAAGCAAACCCACCACCCCCTTCTGAAAATTGTGAAGTGAGCTGAGTGAAGTGAAGTGAGCTGAGTCCTATATATAGGGATGGGCCTTTAGTCCCGCTTGGCCAGGCCAACCGCGACTAAAGGCCTTCGGGGACCTTTAGTCCCGGTTGGCCAGGCCAACCGCGACTAAAGCCCCTCCCGTCCGCCAGCTGGATGGGCCTTTAGTCCCGGTTGGCCTGGCCAACTGCGACAAAAGGCCTTCGGGGACCTTTAGTCCCGGTTGGCCAGGCCAACCGGGACTAAAGCCCCTCCCGTCCGCCAGCTGTCGACCCAGCGCGCTGGGCCCAGATAGTTGGTCGTGGGTCTCCTCCCGAACCGCGACTAAAGGCCCCTTTTGTCGCGGTTCGATTGTTTTGGGAACTAATGGGGGCGTATGGAAGCCTCTTTTTCTACTAGTGAGCACTGGTATAGCAAGGTGCTATAAACGGTTTTTAACCCCTTTCCGCGACGGCGTTTGGAACCGTCGCCAAGTGAGTGACTGTGATAGGGGGGTCCTTCCCACACGACCCAGAAACCGGCCGGGATAGGGAGCCTCGATGCATATACAGTACTCCCTACTCGTTTGTGCTTGCATTGCCATCGCGGTCGGTATTCTGTGGTGCTACTTTTACGATGCGCGACCCATCAGAAATAGTTCACGATTATAGAAGTAGACAATCACACACATTTACTTTTCCTCGACTGTGTGCGATATGATGTAAGAGCGCACACAGTTGTCGCTATAAGACTGTATGAGAAGCTTGAATATATTCCACACGATTCATCCGTCCTACCCACGTCGGCTGATCGACCTATCGCATGCGTTCTTCTATGACCAAACATTTACGATGCGCACAACATCACAAACAATCCATAATTTTGAAGCGTGTGTGATAAGGTGACTATCGCAAACATTTAATAAGAAAGAACTTTGTGTGATGCTGTTGTTAATCGCACACGTTTTTTCTTGGCTGATCGTGTGTGCAGTGGAGATTGATCGCACACGTAGTGGATCCTAGAAACATGTCTGATCTCCACGTCTATCGCAGATGTTTCGCTTTCTTAAACCATGTGCAGTGTAATCCCTAATTTGAAAATCACATGTTTTGAATTTGAACTTAGGCAATCACTTATTTCATATCCAACCATGTTTATTACAAACACTACAGGAATCAGGAACTTTGCCGTCAGCCATGGCGGACAGCAAAGGCATGCATGGCGGACGACAAAGACCTTTGTCGTCAGCCAGTAGACAGAAAGACGTCCGGCTGAACAGGCTACGACAAAGGCTTATTTGCTGTCTGTTGGCGGACTGCAAAGATACAAAGGTCTTTGTCATGCGCCAGCCGAAAACCTATAGCTAGCAAAGATACAAAGGTCTTTGCCGTCCGTCCGCCAGCCGATAGGGGTTCGTAGTATAGTGGTCACGCATACTGATGATTGAAGACACCTATAGCTAGCAAGTTTCATCGGCACGAAGATCGGAACAGAGCAAATCAAGGGGGGAGGAGATGCCATTTGTGCTAACCTACGAACACAGGGGCGGAGCTCGTCAAACACTAGACCCTCGCAACAACGAAAAAACTGCACATTTAAATCGAAAGATGAGTTTCATAGCAATATTGTTTTTTCCATCAAGCTAACTAAATATTTACAACAGGACGAGCGGGTTAGGGGTTCCTCGGCGTCGATAGAATCCTAAATAGCAAGTATCATCGGTACAAGATACATGAGGCACTCGGTGTTGAACACTAGATCCACGTCCCACAAGTGACGTCGACGCCCGGCGTCCCGCAACAATAGTTCTGGTGGCTGATGATGGTCGAACACCTTGGCAAATTTGTCTGGTAGCCTCTACGATGAGGATTAAAGCCAAGTTTTGAAAATTCGAACAACCAAACCGACTTGAGTCAGTTTGGGTGTTTCAAGTTTCAACACTTAGCTTTCAATCGTCATCTCAGAGGCTGCCAGACAAATTCGCGATGGTGTTCGACCGCCATAGACGCCGAGAACTGTTGCTGCGGGATGCAGGACCCCTGTGTCACTTGGGGGATGTGGATGTAGTATTCGACACTGACGGCCACATGTATCTCGCACTGACGATACTTGCTATTCGAAACTAAATTAGCATGCATTCAATACGCAAAACTACATCATCTCTTGCGTCTGTACATCGTCGAATATTATCACGAATACATCTCGAATAGTATCGTACATATAGCATCGCTAATACAGCTAGAGCCGTAGCGAACGACGGGTATCGGCGCGGGCGGTGGACACCAAAAGAGAAGGAACCATCACAGGATCATAGCTCCAGTGAGATCCCTGAAGAACCTGCCAGGTATTGTCGAACCTGCCCTCCAATGCAACCATGTAGCGACGGACGTGCTCGTCCTCCTCACTGACACGGTGACGTACCACCTCCGCGGTGTCCGAAAGCATCGGCACCGTCACTGGCCCACGCGACCGCCACCAAACAAGGTTTGGGTCAACGACGGGCTGGCTCCTCACGAAGCCGCGCCCCCGGAAGGTAGAACCTCCCAGTACCAGCCCGGCGGAGCCCAGTCTCAGACATGGCCCCTCTGATCAAGCAGGCCTCCTCTGCCGAGTCGACGACGAGGATGTGGGATAGGCATCATCGACGTCGATGCGGGAATAAATGCTTGAACTAAAAGAATAACAACAAATTTCACATGTTGAAAATAAACCAGAAACTTAACCAAACCTAAACTAAACTAAACCTAAACTAAACTAACTAAACTAAACCTAAAATAAACTAACTAAACTAAACCTAAACTAAACTAACTAAACTAAACTGTCGGTGTACAAAAGTAGGGGCACTCCTTTTTACCCCTTTACTTGCGCACGGACAGTCGGAGTCGCGCCCACGGCCACGCTAAGTAGGGCAAAGGAGGGAAGCTGAAGGCACAAGACAACCGAGGCAACGCCAAGACCAGAAACACAAAGAGCAAAGGGGCGAGGTGGACCCCCCCGGCAAGACCGTTGCCTGGACGACCTCCGCGGCCCCGGCAAGAGCTTTGCCGGGGCAACTTGCCCAACGCCAGCAGAGTGGGCCACCCTCGAGCCCAAGGGTTCCAAACGTCGTCGACAACTACATTGGAACCACGGCTCGGCAGGCACCTCCGTGGTGGCATGCAGATCTTTGTCAAATTCATAAATACACAGGATCAGACGAGGACCAGAAGACGGCGACCCTCAGCGGGATCCTAGCCGAGGAAATCCACAAGACCCCCGGCAAGCACCTTGGCGGGGATGACTGCAATGCCATGGCAAGACCCTTGCTGGGCCCCCGGCAAGACCCTTGCCGAGGGCATCAGCGGGGCCACAGCCAGGCCCGAGCCTGCCAAGACTCCACCGCCGTCCCCAAGCAGCTGCTAGCTCAACCAGCTGGGCAGGCACCTCTGTGGCGACGGGCGGCCTCTACACCGACTCAGCAAGCACCTGCGTGGTGGCATCCAACCCTTCGTGAAGGCTCCACCACCGCGCCAGCCCAGCAGCCTGCCAACGTTGCGCAACAACACCTCGTCAGCTCGGACGCGCGTCGGAACCGGGTGAGGCGGCGACAGCTGGGACGTGCTTCCTTGCCGTCCCCGATAAAGTGAGAGGGGCATGTTGGCAGCGCATTAAATGCGTTTGTCTGACGGTACCAGAGGATAGGCTTATCGACTGTAGACCTTTCCACCTCCTGTGTGCCACTGTGGCGACCCCTTTTGCCTATAAAAGGAGGCCCAAGGCGACCAGGAGAAGGATTCGGATCTTTTGGGCAAGTTACACCCCGTAGCTAGCTCAAGAACACAAGAACACTCTAATACAACCACCATAGAAGGACTAGGGTATTACGCATCTTCGCGGCCCGAACCTGGGTAAACGATCCATGTGCTTCCTGTCAGACCCGCTCTTTGCAGAACCTCGCGCCCGCCAATCGTAGAAGGGATCCTCGTGATTCCATAGGTGTTGATTTCCCCCGACATCTTTGGCGCGCCAGGTAGGGGGCGCAGTTGTGAGAATCTGGTCTAGCAGTTAGCCTAGCAGTTCTTCATCGCCATGGCTCCCAAGAACAAGACGATCACGGCGATCGGCTCGTTGGGAGCCGAACGGCCCATGCCAGTGCGGGCGAGCAGCGGGCCGGTCGCGGACAGAACCCGAGCCGCGGCCCGCGAGCACCAGCATCGCTCTGGCAGTCAAAGCCTGGCGAGCGGCGCCGTTCGTGCGCTAGACGACAGGCCGCACACTGCCAAATCCAAAGACGGGGCTGGGGCCCCCGCGGGCGGCGCGGGGCCCTCTAGGGGTGTCGCTGTGCCACCTACGGGCGGCGTAGAAACCTCCAAGACGCCTACGCCGGCGCCCACAGCGTGCTCTTCCCAGGGTGTGCGCGACGAGCAGCGCCACCACGCTGGAGACCCCGGACGCCGCCGTGGGAAGAGTCATGTGCATCATCTGCGGGACGAAGGAGGCCAGCATGCCTACCAAAGTTTTGAAGAAAATGGCACGCAGCCGCTGGGCCGTGATAGAGCTCCTTCTAACGTGGTTAGAGGTCGAAGCGCGCCACGGTCCATGCAGCTCTCGCCGCCACCCACGCCAACAGAAGCTTTGGCACGCGCAGTTACTCCTTGACTTCCCTCCTACTGCGGAAAAGCTCACTGAGTGGAGGGCCACCATCCGGAGCCTTGTCGGCGTCGCCAACCAAGACAAGCCACGGCCAGCGGGGCCCTTAGGCCGGCGCTCCGTCGAACCACCGCATGCCAGCGGTGGAGGGGCCGGAGGTGCTGCGGCCACGGTGCACTCTCCTCCTCCACGCCAGCCACCGTAGGGTGTCGATCCGTCGTGATGACGCTTTTGATAATATTTCCATAGCGTTGTCTGACCCATGGACCCACCGCGACCAGCGCCAAGTTCTTCGGGAGCGAGCCCATGAAGACGCTCGAACCACCATCGAGCGCCGGCGCGATACACTCCACCAGTCAGATAGGCAGGTGGGGCACGCTATGGACCACCCAGCACCGGGAGGCTCCGGCGGCCTACCTTACGTGGTGGGTTGCCCGGCCTTTACCCGTGAGCTGCGGCAGTTCCAGTGGCCATCCCACCGTACGTTCAAGCGCGACGTCGGTGAGAAGTACAACAGCAAGAGCCACCCGTCGGAGTTCCTCAGCATCTACACCATCGCGATGCAAGCCGCTGGAGCTCGCGACGACAAGGTGCTTTCCAATTACTTCCCGTTGGCCCTGAAACCCAATGTC
Organism: Triticum aestivum; assembly: GCF_018294505.1. Taxonomy (NCBI): domain Eukaryota; kingdom Viridiplantae; phylum Streptophyta; class Magnoliopsida; order Poales; family Poaceae; genus Triticum; species Triticum aestivum. Next base: position 289,469,249 of record NC_057808.1, on the reverse strand, counting down.
ATGTCTTGGTTGATGCACTTGCCGGCGGATTCCATTTCGTCTTGGTCGGATCTGTGTCATGAGTTCGTTGGTGCCTTCACCGGAGGCCACCAAGCTCATGGCCAGGCGTGTGATTTGCATATCATTCCCCAGAAGGAAGGTGAAAACCTGCGCAAGTACATACAGAGGTTCAGCCGGGTGCAATACAACATCCCAGATGTTCATCCTGCAGCCGTGATCAGCGCGTTCCATCAGAATGTGCGCAACCGCAAGATGCGTGAAGAGCTGGCGATGAACAAGGTCAAGGCTGTGGCCAAACTCTATGTTCTGGCCGATAGATGCGCTCGGGCTGAAGAGGGGAGGAAGTACCCCGGCGAGGACGCCGGCGTGGAAACCGACTCTACCGACGAAGACACCACCGCCCCGACGAAGAAGGGTCAGCGTCGCAACAGGAAATGCAAGGGCAAGGTCGTGCTTGCTGTCGAGGGATCCGACGACACCGGCGCTGCTAAGAAGGCCAAGGTAGACGACCCCAGCAAGGAGATTGCCGGGTGCGCCGCTTTCTGGGCCTTGGCGGCTGCCGACAAGCCAGGAGGTTCCGACAAGCAATACTGCAAGATCCACCGCACCAAGGGCCACGACCTCCAGAACTGCCGACAAGTCGAGCTGCTTGCTGAGAAGAAAAAGGCCGAGTATGAGAGGCGGGACAAGGAGAAGGGTCAGGATGGTGCCGAAGGATCCGGCAAGAAGCGTGGCGGCCAAGGAGTCCGCCGCGGCAAGGATAACCAACAAGAGAGGCCCGCTCGGGGCCACGACAAGAAGCAGGAAGACGACAATCATGACGAGGACGACGAGTCCGGAGAGCAAGAGTTTCAAATGGCTACGGAGGCCATGTGCGTTGATGGTGGCGCCTCGCTGCACACTTCTCACCGCCAGCTCAAGCAGTGGGTGCATGAGATCATAGTAGCGGAGCCATCGTTCGACGCTCAGAAGCCACTGAAGTGGTCCAGCACGTCCATCATTTTTGACGCCAAGCATCACCCCGATCGCACAACTGCAGTCGGGTGTTTGCGGTTGCTGGTTTCACCAATGATACGCAACCTCAAGGTGAACAAGATGATGGTTGACGGTGGGGCCGGTCTGAACTTAATCTCACCCGTTGTGATCAAAAGGCTGCAAATTCCTAACGGAGACCTCGAGGAGACGGGCACGTTTCAAGCGGTCAACCCGGGAAGGAGCCAGCCGAAGGGGAAGGTCACGTTGCCTGTGACGTTTGGAGGCGAGTCGAACTACAGGACGGAGAGGATTGTCTTCGATGTAGCCGAGATCCCTTTGCCCTACAATGGGATCCTCGACCGCCCGACACTAGCCAAGTTTATGGCGGAGTCGCATTACGCCTACAACACACTGAAGATGCCTGGGCCGATGACCATCATCACCGTTCCCTGCGACAAGAAGGATGCGTTGATCTGCGCCGACCTACTCTACTGGGAAGCAGTTGCAGCAGCTGCCGCCAAGGCACTTGCTACTGCCGCTGAAGCCCCGGGAGGGAAGAAGAAGACCGGCAAGACCTCTCGCACCCACTCCAGCAAGCGCACCTCTTCGGAGTGTTGTGCTACCGTCGAGGACGTGCTAGAGAGCTCCACCGGCAAGAGCCAGAAATCTATAGCTGTGCCACCAGAGACCAAGAAGGTGTCCGTCAAGGAGGATGGCACGGGAGGGGCTTTCACCATAAGTTCCACCCTCGACATCAAATAGGAAAGCGCGCTTGTCACTTTCCTGCGAGCGAATGACGATGTGTTTGCATGGCAAGCTTCCGACATCCCCGGCGTTCCCAGGGAAGTGATTGAGCACCATCTTGCTGTCTACCCCCATGCGCGACCCGTCAAGCAGAAGGTCAGGAAGCAAGCTTTGGAACGGCAGGAGTTCATCACAGAGGAGATCAGGAAGTTGGAAGCAGCAGGCTTGGTGAGGGGAGTGCTCCATCCGACGTGGTTTGCCAATCCGGTGGTGGTGCGCAAGGAAAACGGGAAGTGGAGGCTGTGTATTGACTACACAGATATCAATAAGGCTTGTCCTAAGGACCCCTTCCCGTTGCCGCGCATCGACCAGATTGTTGACTCCACGGCCGGGTGTGATCTGTTATCATTCCTTGACGCCTACTCGGGCTACCACCAGATCTTCATGACAAGCGAAGACGAAGAGAAGACAACATTCATCACCCCATGTGGTACGTATTGCTTTTTACAGATGCCTTTCGGGTTGAAGAGTGCTGGCTCGACGTTCGCAAGGGCGGTCCAAATTGGTTTTGAGCCCCAGCTACATAGAAATATGGAAACATACATGGACGACATAGTGGTCAAAACCAAGGACAAGGCAACTCTTGTACAAGACTTAGAAGAGACGTTTGCCAACCTGCACAAGATCAACCTCAAGCTGAACCCTGAGAAGTGTGTCTTCGGTGTTCCGTCCGGCAAACTTCTCGGTTCTTTGTGTCGCAGCGTGGGATCGAGGCAAACCCAGACAAGATCAAGGCTATCGAGCAGATTGAGGCGCCCAAGTTGATCAAAGATGTGCGTCGGCTCACTGGCTGTGTTGCCACCATGAGCCGATTCATCTCCAAGTCTGCCGAGCGCGCCCTTCCCTTTTTCAAGATTTTGAAAAAGGCGGGCCCAATGTAGTGGACCCCGGAGGATGAAGCAGCACTGCAGGATCTGAAGAAATAACTCTCTTCTACACTGGTACTGGTGGCGCCTAAACCACAAGAGTCGTTGCTGCTATATCTGGCAGTGACGAATCAAGTGGTCATCGCCGCACTAGTGGCGCAAAGGGAGGTCGACGAAGAGGCAGTGGCGACGGCGGGACTGGCGGATGGCAAGCCAGAGATTCCCCTGGCAGGGCCCGATGCCGGAAAGGCAAGGCCCCCGGCAGAGTCTGACGCCATGGGGACAGGGCCCACGCAATCAAATGAAGTGGTGTAGAAGAAGAAGATGATGCAGCACTCGGTTTACTTTGTCAGCTCCCTCCTGCAGGGGGCTAGGTCAAGGTACTCTGGTGTGCAGAAATTGCTCTTCGACCTCCTTATGGCCTCGAGGAAGCTACGTCACTACTTCCAAGCACACGAAATCACCGTCGTCACCCGCCTCCCGTTGCAACGGATACTGCACAACCCAGACGCAACCAAAAGGATTGTGGAGTGGGCCTTGGAGTTATCAAGCTTTGGTTTGAAGTCTTAAAGTACTTCGACAATCCAAAGCAAAGTCTTGGCGGAGTTCATTGCAAAATGGACCTCAACGCCTGACGAGGAAATCCAGGAGACCACTCTCCCCGGCAAGGAAGCAAGTCACAACTAGATCATGTACTTTGACGGGGCTTTCTCGCTGCAAGGCACCGGTGCTAGTGTGCTGCTCTTCGCACCCACCGGAGAGCACCTCAAGTATGTAATCCAGATGCACTTTCCCAGGGAGATGTCCACCAACAACGCTGCTGAGTACGAGGGGTTGCTTGCCAGTCTCAAGATCGCGGGAGACCTCGGGGTTAAGAACCTCATCGTCAGGGGTCATTCGCAGCTTGTCGTCAGACAAGTCAACAAAGATTATCAGAGCCCGTTGATGGAGGCCTACCTAGATGAGGTGAGGAAGCTGGAGGAGCTCTTTGACTGTATACAAGCGGAGCACGTTCCCCGAGCGGAGAACGACATCGCTGATTACTTGTCAAAGCGCGCTGCATTCAAGCTACCTGTGGAACCAGGTACTTTTTTGCTTCAGTTAACTCAACCATCCGTCGAACCATCAACGGAGCAGAACAAACAGAGGAAATCAGGCCCCGGCAAGTACTTTCCCGCTGAGCTCCCGGGGGCCGCCGGCAAGGGTGTTGCCGTGGATTCTGAGCCTGCCGAGGAGCGACTAACTCCAGCAGGCCGTCAAGCCCTGACCGTAGAGACGACCGCTCCCATGCCAGAAGAAATTCCTTTGGTCCTTGCCGTCGAGCCTCAGGCTCTGGCATGGACACAGCATACCGTCCAATTCCTCCAAACATGGGAGCTTCCTAAGGAGCAGGAAGAAGCGGAGAAAGTAGCCCATCGGTCTGCTTTGTATCAGTTCATCGATGACGACCTGTACAGGAAGAGACAAAACGGTGTGAAATTGAAGTGCATTCCCCGGGAGGAAGGACTAGAGCTGTTGGCGGAGATACACGGAGGCATATGTGGCTCCCACATAGGGTCGAGGGCCCTTGCTGGCAAGGCGTTCCGGCAGGGTTTCTCCTAGCCCACTGCCCTCCAGGATGCACCGGCACTAGTAACCAAGTGTGAAGCATGTCAGTTTCATTTGAAGAAGCTTCATCAACCAGCTCAAGCCCTTCAAACAATTCCTCTTTCCTGGCCATTCTCGGTCTGGGGGCTCGACATCCTGGGCCCTTTCCCCCGCGCTATCGGGGGCTTTGAGTACTTGTACGTTGCGATCGACAAGTTCACAATGTGGCCGGAGGTGGAAGCAGTAAAGAAAGTGACAGCATAGTCAGCCGTCAATTTCTTCAAGGGGCTAGTGTGCCATTTTGGTGTGCCAAAAATAGTCATCACCGACAATGGCATGCAGTTCACAAGCCACACCTTCATGCAATACATCCAAGACCTCAGCAGTAGGGTCTGTTTCGCTTCCGTGGCACACCCACAGAGCAACGGCCAGGCGGAGAGGGCAAATGCTGAAGTGTTGCGAGGCCTGAAGACAAAGACTTTTGACAGGCTGCACAAGAGCGGAAGGCGCTGGATTGATGAGTTGCCGGCGGTTCTTTGGTCGATCAGGACGACGCCAAATCGAGCCACCGGCCAGACACCCTTTGCCCTGGTATACGGGGCAGAAGCAGTTCTCCCCACGGAACTCATATACGGGTCACCTCGCGTGCTCGCTTACGACGAGCTTGAGGAAGAGCAATTGCGGCAAGATGAAGCAATGCTCCTTGAGGAGGTCATCTTCGGGCGGCTGTGAGAGCAGCATGCTACCAGCAAGCCTTGCGCCGCTACCATAGCCGCAGGGTTCATGCCCGAAGTTTTGAGGAAGGCAATCTTGTTCTTCGGCGCGTTCAATCGGCCAAGAATTCCAACAAGTTGACGCCGAAGTGGGTAGGCCCTTATCGGGTAATACGAGTCACCAGGCTCGGCGCAGTCCACTTGGAGACCGAAGATGCTGTCCCAGTGAGCAACTCCTGGAACATCGAGCATCTTCGCAAGTTTTACCCATAAGGCGTGGTTGCTGGGCCTCCCGGCAAGCCACCTTTTGTACAAGCTTTGCCGGCAAGGCATGTAACCCTCTGTACAAAGCCAGGCGTAGACGCTGAGCATAAATAAATGAAGCGCTGGCGCCCTAAGTTATAGCATGCATGCTAGGTTAAGTCTCTCCCTCGGTTAGGGTTGATAGTGCTTAGCGGCGACTAACCCCTAGCCTAGAGGTCGAGTGTGCATCTTTCTATCCTCTCTGGTTCGCAGGGCACGTGGACACTTCTGCTGAGCCACTTGGAAGAAAGAGAACGAACCGGCGCTCCGGCCCCGGCAAGCCAAGACTCCCGGGGGCTGAAGACACAAGGATCCAATCACGACAAGCCCAGCCGGGGGCTGCGGATTCAGATAAGTCTTTCATCCCCTGTTATGCATTTCCGTATGGAACTGGGACATGTGAAACCTCGTTTATATTCTTAAACCATCGTGCTGCCCTTTTCCTGTACCCAAGAGCTATCCCCTGGGTTAGAACTTGGTCGTAGTCGCGGTGGCAAGAAAATGAACGAGGGGCCTAACTCTACTTTGCCCCTGCCTCCGCCAAGAGCGTGAGAATGGTCGACTGAAGTGGGGGGGACGGCAAGGCCTGTTGCCGGGCGACAATGTTTATCTTAAAAATAACAAGGATTCGTTCCTTGGCATGGGCCTCGCTCACGCACAAAGAACCCGGCAAGCATCCTTTTTCATTAAAAACGTCCCATACAGGTACAGTTCGTACGGAATAAAAAACATGAGCAAGGGGATTACATGTCTTAAAACTAACAAGTGCCCGCAGGCTTACAAACTAAAAAGAGATAAGGTGCCCGTAATCCCCTTCTTGTCCCTCTCCTCAGAAGGTGGAACAAGACAAAAGGAGGGCAAAAAGAGCGCCTAGGCGAGGAACGAAAGATAGCGAAGGCACGGCAGCGGCGAGCGAAGGCAAGAGCTTGAGAGGGAGGAAGAAGGGGACGGCGGTTCCGAGATTGGGGAAAGCACGGAGGGTAAATGAGCAGCGCACCCGTAGTTATTCCTTTTTACGGGGAAGGCACGGGCCGCCTCTTTTCACATTAACTGCGATGTGACGCATGCATGCGGGAACCGCCCCACGCATGACCCCCACGTCACGTGTTCAACGCGGGTCGTGGAGAAGCGCAGCGGGCGAGAAGTTACCACAGTAAAAATCCCGCCCCGACTGCCCGCGCACCGTTGTGGATCTGGCCCAACAACGTGTCACGCATACGTGTGGTCCAGGCCTGGGGGCTCCTGTCGGTGTACAAAAGTAGGGGCACTCCTTTTTACCCCTTTACTTGTGCACGGATAGTCGGAGCCGCGCCCACGGCCACGCTAAGCAGGGCAGAGGAGGGAAGCCGAAGGCACAAGAAAACCGAGGGAATGCCAAGACCAGAAACACAAAGAGAAAATGGGCGAGGTGGACCCCCCCGGAAAGACCCTTGCCGGGACGACCTCCGCGGCCCCGGCAAGAGCTTTGCCGGGGCAACTTGCCCAACGCCAGCAGAGCGAGCCACCCTTGAGCCCAAGGGTTCCAAACGCCGTAGACAACTACATTGGAACCAGTGCTCGGGAGGTACCTCCGTGGTGGCATGCAGATCTTTATCAAGATCATAAATACACAGGATCAGATGAGGACCAGAAGACGGCGACCCTCGGCGGGATCCTAGCCGAGGAAATCCACAAGACCCCCAGCAAGCGCCTTGCCGGGGACGACAGCAATGCCACGGCAAGACCCTTGCTGGGCCCCCGGCAAGACCCTTGCCGAGGGTATCAGCGGGGCCACAGCCAGGCCCGCGCCTGCCAAGACTCCACCGCCGTCCCCAAGAGGCTGCTAGCTCAACCAGCTGGGTAGGCACCTGCATGGCGACGGGCGGCCTCTACACCGACTCAGCAAGCACCTACGTGGTGGCATGTGACCCGTCGTGAAGGCTCCACCACCGCACCAGCCCAGCAGCCAGCCAAGGCGCAGCAACGCCTCGTCAGCTCGGACGTGCGTCGGAACTGGGCGAGGCGGCGACAGCTGGGACGTGCTTCCTTGCCCTCCCGATAAAGTGAGAGGGGCACATCGGCGGCGCTTTAAATGCGTTTGTCCGACGGTACCAGAGGATAGACTTATCGACTGTAGACCTTTCCACCTCCTACGTGCCACTGTGGCGACCCCTTTTGCCTATAAAAGGAGGCCTGAGGCGACCAGGAGAAGGATTCGGATCTTTTGGGCAAGTTACACCCCGTAGCTAGCTCAAGAACACAAGAACACTCTAATACAACCACCAAAGCAGGACTAGGGTATTACACATCTTCGCGGCCCGAACCTGGGTAAACGATCCGTGTGCTTCCTGTCAGACCCGCTCTTTGCACAACCTCGCGCCTGCCAACCGTAGAAGGGATCAGTGATTCCATAGGTGTCGATTTCCCCCGACATAAACTAACTAAACTAAACCTAAACTAAATTAGAAACTTAACCTAACCTAACCTAAACTAAACTAAACCTAAAGTAAACTAACTAAACTAAACTAAACTAAACCTAAACTAAATTATACTAAACCTAATTAAACTAAATCTAAAAAAAGGAAAAAAAATGTTTCACCTTGGAGCGGCCGGGGCGGTGAGGCGGGGCGGCAGGGCGGAGAGGCCGGGGCGGCGAGGCGGGGCGGCCGGGGCCGGGTGGGGCTAGCACGACCTCTCGGGGCGGCCGGGGCGGGGCGGAGGCCCGGGCCGGCGCGGACGGGACGGGGTGGCTGGGGCGGGGACGCGGGTCGGGGCGGCGAGGCAGCCCGGGGCTGCATGGCGAGGGGGGCGGCAGGGGCGGGGCCGCGGCGCGGGGTTGGGATAAGGGGAGGGAGAGAGAGGGGTAGGGCGAGGGCGTTTTGTTACATATATGGCGCAGCTCTTTGTCGTCCGCTAGCTGACGGCGAAGAGCCTAGCTAACGGACGTTTGTTTGGCCACTTTCTTTGCCGTCTGCTAGCAGACGGCAAAGTTTCTTTGCCGTCAGCTAGTGGACGGCAAAGAAAGTGGTCGTTAGCTGCCTCTCGCTAGCGGGCTACCCTGCCTCTTTGCCGTCAGCTAGCGGACGGCGAAGGTTCTATGTCGTCAGCTAGCTGACGGCAAAGATGGGGCTGACGGCAAACACTTTCTTTGCCGTCAGCTGCTTCTTTGCCATCAGTTTTCTACAAGCTGATGGCAAACAACCGACTGACGGCAAAGTTCCTGATTTCAGTAGTGAAATATAGGTTCAACCACGAATGCATAATTCGATGCACAGGTACATATACTGAAGAAGTACATAAGCACCAAGTAAAGAATGATGAACCACAGTTGTACTAAAGATTGTAAAGAGAGAGGCGAAAGACATTCTAGTTGCTGGAGAAGGTGAAGCAGAATTCCCATATTGTGCCCTCCTCCATGCGTAATGCGCGCACGACTCTAGGCCAACCCCTTGTGATGGCTGCCCGTCCATCCTTCACTGTCTTCATTACGACTTCTCGATGCTCATTGTAGTCTGGATAAAATACTTTAACCTTCATTGTGTGTCCACCAATCATGTACTTTGCGAGGTAATCGTGAGTGAACTGCTTCGGGAACCACTGTGAACGAAAAAGATTCAGACATTGTTGTCTAACAACTCATTATGGGCAGTAAAAAGATAAGCCTGCAGAGTTTGTAGTTACCATCCTACAACTCACTGTTGTGTTGGATAGAGCATAAACAAATAATTTGCTGGCCACCATTCGTATCTTTTTTCTAATAATCCTTATCAGTTTCCTCACTTGATGCTTGTTCATGAATATCTCATTGCCCCATACACAAAAAGGGTCAATGCATGGATCCTTGCCAAGGGCATACGTACCTACAAGCAACAAGTCAATATTAGAAGCTAACAAGTGTCTAGGCCTGGATCTATATGCACTACATTATGGAAGGACAGGGGGAGTACAAGCCGAGGGATGAAACTAACCTCTGTGGAAAATGGTGGCCACTCCCATTGTTATCCTACATAAGTAGTGGAAAGGCATGATAAGTACAACAACCTTAACATCAAACAAATATAGCAAAGGTAAACAACATCATCCCGAATGATAGCTTGAATGTGTTGGTTTTAGCATGCTGTTAAAGCAGATATAAAATGGAAGGCAATGTTACCGACAAAAGGCTTAACAGCCATCAAATATTGCAATTCAAACTGGTATTGTTGAAAATGAATAGAACGTAGGTAATTCTTAAACATCACACTGGATAAATGTGTAAAACTGAAATAAAGGGCATGTGTTAACTACACCAGGCATAACTGGAACCAAATATAGCCGCTCAAACTGGTATTGATGCAGTCGAGCGGCACAGTTCCGACTTGCACATAATGGACATCACATTGTGAATGACTGAAATAAACAAGGCATAAATGATTAGTATAACGACCAAATATAGCCATTAAAAACTGGACAGAGTCTCACTTCAACCAACCTAACAAGCACATACAGATAAACAGGGCATATGCTTGAAAACTGGAGAAATGCTCACTGCAACCAACCTAACAACGAAATACAGATAAACAAGGCACCTGCTTGAAAACTGGACAAATGCTCACTGCAACCAACCTAACAACCAAATACAAATAAACAAGGCATCTGCTTGATAACTGGACAAATGCTCACTTCAACCAACCTAAGAACCAAATACATATAAACAAGTAATTTGCTCGATAACTGAAAAATGTTCAATGCAACCGACCTAACAACCAAATACAGATAAACAAGGCATCTACTCACTATAAACAACCAAATATAGCCATTCGTGAAACTGAAGTGGATAATTCATACTTAAACATCTCATAGCCCTATTGAACAATACATTTTTGCATAACTGAAATAATTAAGGGATTTTTATTTCTGCGCCCCTGGTTCCTTAGCTCTACTCATTCGTCCCCACTATGTTAACTTTTGCTCACTTTTCCCCACTCCCTAGCCCGAAACCCTCATAACTGGTTATAACGAACGTTGCCGTCGGGTCAATGCCCTTGATCGTTAGCTGACGAGTGGGACTGCGTATACATGGGCGCATGCAAGACCGCGGTCGTGGGGTAGCACGTGTCCATGGACATGCCCGAAACATCTCATCATATAAAGAGGGCAACCACCTCCATCGCCCCTACAATTTCCCCCAAATCCCCTCGCTGCCGCATCGTCTCGCTCTCCTCCATTACCTCCACCGCATCGTCTCGCTCTCCCCCACTCCATCCTCTTCCTCACCTTCATCGCCTCCATCTGTCAGATGGCCGACGCTCGTGGCGACGCCAACGCAGCGGCCGGAGATGTGGTAGAGCTGCATGGTCAGGGCGCGGTGATCGCGGATGTCAGTGGCGTCCACGGCGGTGCGGGGAAACTCGCAACCGCTACGGATGTGGCGGGCTCCACCTCATCGCTGCAGAAGGTGACGGTGTCGAGCGGCGTAGTCCATCCCAATGCCCCCGTTGTGCCGCCTACCATGGAGGAGCAGGTATTTGCACTTGCTTAGCTTGTAGAGTTAGTTCGATTGTGATTCATACAGTAGTTCAGATGGTTAGAGTAGTTGGTTTGACGGATGGGCCGTGGTTTTTTGTATGGGTTGGGGGGATGGGGGTTTTTGGACTAGGGTTTGTTCGATAAATTGGTTGCAAAAATGCTAGCTAGATGTTGTGAACTATGATTTAAGGTGCTGCAATGATTGGGGTTTTTAGATTTATTTTTAGATTTGGATAAATTCGTTGCAAAAATGCTAGATGTTGTGAACAGATTGGGGTTTTTAATGCTATGATGCTTATTAGATTTCTTTTTAGTGCTCACAGATTGGGATTTTTAATGCAACTCAGATTCGTTGCCTTAGATTGGGTCCCTGTTAGATTTGTTTTTGAATGCTACTCAGATTGGGGTTTTGAATGCTACTTATATTAGTTCTGTTCTTCAATGTGTGTGCATGACCAATGATCAATGTGTTATTTGAATGTCATATTTGGGTTTTTGATCAATGTGTGTACAAATCTAATACATTGATATACTAGTGATGGATGTGGTTTTTTAATGCATAGAGCTTAGGGGCATAGAAATAAAAAAAACCCCACTTCTAAAACATTTCTGACTGATGTAAATTTTCAATGCATAGAGGTATGATCAATGTGTCATCTATGCATATCTAAATTTTCAATTGGCTTATGTATTTACTAGTGATGGATTTAATTGTATATTGAGGAGGATGATGGTGGGGGGAAAAGGAGGAAGATAGACTATACTATCGACGACCCGTACGATCCAGCGTATTTTGACAACGAAGAGTATGAGGTAAGCCTACTTGAAATTTAGATTGTTCATTTAGTTTGTTTGACATGGTGTATTCCCATGAATCTATAATGTACTAATGTAATTCATTCGTGTGTGCAGTATGTCTCTGGGGAAGATGTGGATGTGGACCGCGGAAACTTTGCCTCCTTCAAAGAGAAGGAAGAGGAGAAGATCAGGGTCAAGGGCGTGGATTACTACTACAAGAGCAGGACCAAAACTTGGCGCTGCCCCTACTGCACCACCAAGCCAAAGCTAAAGTCCGTCCGCTTCGTTCACCTTCTAGCTCATGCAGAAGATGTGGCCATCCACAGCAAAGACTACAAGATCATGGGGTAGCATGCTGCCCTAGCCAAAGTCCTGTCTCCCCTTCCCTGATGTTATGATGTTCTGATGTGGCCATCCACAGCGAAGACTACAAGATCATGGGGCAGCATGCTGCCCTAGCCAAAGTCCTGTCTCCTCTTCCCTGATGTTATGATGTTCTGATGTGTTTTAAGTACTTTAGGTTGTTTGCTGAACTATGTGGGTGAACTATGTTTGTGAATAGGATGTGGGTTACCTTTTGGTGGTTGGATGAATTTTATATGCATGTGGCTATCTATGTTGGGTATTTTTGTGTTTTTAAATTTATCTGCTATGATTTGTTTCAGTGTTTTGAAAGTTTAGGTGCTACAATGATCACACATATGCTGCAAATATGCTGCAATCCATCATTTTATGAAGGGTTCCCTTTTATCAAATATTCCAATAACAGAGCAAAAAAAACATTTTAATGAAGATGTATTATCAACTATCTATGTTTGTGTAGGAGATCATGTGTGCAAAATTTGAGGTGATTTAGAGGAGTTCAAAGAAATTTGAATTTGAGAAATGTGCTCCAAATAAGCTCCCAGGCTAGGGTAAACAACCCATTTGTAATCAAGTTTTTTTGGACCTACTCTAAATGAGCCAAATGTTTTTTATTAACACCTATTCAATCTATATAGTGTAGATTCGAAGTCTCACTATTTTTTGAATTATTCTTCATATTTTTTGAAATAAAGGTTTGGTGATTTTTTTATTTTTTTTATTTTTTTTATTTTTTTTATTTTTCAAAAACAGAAGGTAACCCTACCTCATCTCCTTGAACTCTATGAAATCTTATAGGTGATAGCTCATATGTGTGAAGGTTTTCTCATGAAAATGACCATAGTACAAGTTTATGATTTTTGGTTGGTAACATGTCACATAAGACAACATTACTATAAAAACTATAGGCCAAGTTTATTATTTTTGAATTAATCTTCATTATTTTACATTTTCTTTTGAAACCATATGCTTTAATATAAAAACTATTAAAAACACATTTTGAAATATGAAAATGGAAAACCAACTTCAGATCCTTCTTATTCACTTTAAAATAAAGGTTTAGTGATTTTTTTTAATTTTTCAAAAACAGAAGGTAACACCACCTCCTCTCCTTGAACTCTATGAAATCATGTAGGTGATAGCTCATATGTGTGAAGGTTTTCTCATGAAAATGACCATAGAGCAAGTTTATGATTTTTGCTTGGTAACATGTCACATAAGACAACATTGTCCGCAGGTTTTATATTTTTTTGATTTTTTTTAAATTAATGGTGCTCATTTGACCTCGATCGTGCCAGCTAGGTTTTTTCATGAAAATGACCATAGACCAAGTTTAGTATTTTTCCTCGTTAATGTGTCTTATAAAACGACGAACTGTGAAGGTTTCATATTTTTTGATTTTTTTAATTAGTTATGCTCAGTCAAAGCCTTTGAAACCTCGTTGACCAGCTGAAAACCCCTCTAAACCACGCGGGGTTTCGCCTAACTCTAGCTCCCAATGTCAGCCGGCCGATCATACCCTCGCACCAAGCGACAGCCCTTAGATCTGGCCTTCTAGAAGGAACTAGGTGGCTGGTTGTGTGCAGGCTCCGTGCCGTTGGATCACAAGGACGGCTCCGCATCGTTGGATCGTGGGGTGATCCGCGAGAGGCGATCCTATTGGTTCTGCTTGGCTGCTCGCCCACCACTGACTCCGTGAAAAAAAACGTTGTTATTGGGCCCAAAAGGAAACCAAGCTCTGGTTGGGCCGTCGAATTGCGTCTTTTTTTGCATCGTTTGCTCTGTTTTTTGTGAACGTGCTGGCTCTGTATTTTTGCATCGTTTGCTCTGTTTTTTGCATCGTTCTTTTTGTTCTATACAAATGTAAAATTACCAAATTTATAAGGGCTAAATTTATTTTTATCATGCAAAATGGCCACAAACTATCAAAAATGGGTCATTTTACATTTGTATAATGGCCACAAGCCCTCAATCTCTTTTTATCTTGCAAAATGACCAAATTTTTAAGGGCCAAATTTATTTTTATCATTCAAAATGGCCACAAGCTCTTCAAAAATTGTCTCTTTTTGTTCTCCCACGCGTGCAATTAGCTTCTTTTTCTTCTTCTTTTCAAACCACCGTTTCCCACGCGTGTACACTCCCGATGCTGTGGTTGGTTTGAAAACGGGCTACTAACTTCACAGTTGACCCCGTTATTGCCACGGCCAAATAACACGTAGCACTATGGCTATTTAAGCCACCCTCTACCTCTGCAATCCCTCATCCATCTGCCCTTTTTGCTCTTCGACCCCTTCTCCGTCTTCTACACATCCCTCAACCATGCAGTACACCGGACCAACCTACCGCTTCCCACCCACCGTGCTGGAGAGGCTCTACCCTTCCGGCGTGTACGTTGATCGCACACTACGTGTGTGGGCGATATCAATGCTGAGGACCGCAAGGAACTTCACCGAGTTCTTCCTCGAGTCCGGCTACCACCACCTCCCGAGGGGATCTCCAACGATGTTCCGCGTCGAGGAGGTCATCCAAAACCGGGTGGTGGTTGCTCTCCTTGCCCACTTCACCAACACATTCGACGCCTTCTATCTCCTCGGTCGGGTGTTTTGGTGTGGCTCCGAGTTCATCGCTTTCACCACCCACAACAGGTTCACGGAGTACAACAACATCTTCCCCACCGCGATGCGTATGTACACTCTTCCGTACCCCATTGACAACGCCCCGGAGGAGCAGTGAAAAGGGCGCCCGGAGGAGGAACGAGGTGGAGAAGGCGGCGGCTAGGGTTCTAAACCCTCTACCTTTTTAGTCTATGTTATGTTAAGTTGTAATTGAACTATGTTGGAGTTGCTATGGGCTTGTTGGCCCTTTTCTTAAATTCTATTATTAAGTTTTCTATCTATTCTATTATTAATTTCTTCCTAGTTTGAGCTATGTGATCATGCTATGGGCTTGTTGGCCTTATCTACATATTGGGACTGCATATTTGTTGAATATTTTCTTAGAGAGCTCGGCTTGTTAGTAGGGTTCCCTTGTTAGTAACCACCTAGCTAGTGCATGCAAGCAAGCTTTGTTAGTAGGGATGAATGAGTACAACTAAGCAAGGGAGTGCCTCTTTTTTTACACAAGCCACAAATATGTAGCCACCTAGCTAGAAGAGAGAAACAAGTGGCAGTGACCGTTGCTGCATTCGTGGCAGCTGGCATGCAGAAAGCTGCTCGGTCAATGTATCGTGGCGGACGCATCGGCGAATACAGGCTCGGTCGGCGCATTCAGGCTCGGTCGGCGCATCATGGGGTCGTGGCATCGGCGCATGCAGGCTCGATCGACGCATGCAGGCAGGGTTTGCTGGGTGCATGCATAGCAGGCCTTTGTCCTGGCGGCTCGCGCAGACGTTTAATGCAAGAGACGGCCCAACGAAACCACGACCCAATGGCCGAACAGCGACAACACCCAACGCGGCACAGTCCAGCATGGCCCCACTAGTCAGAGTTAACGGTCAAGCCTTTGACCCGACGGCAACGTCCGTTGTGCCCAGTTATGAGGGTTCCTGGCAAGGGAGTGGGGAAAATTGAGCAAAAGTTAAGAGCGCGTGGATGAAAGAGTAGAGCTAAGGAACCAGGGGCACAGATGTAAAAAACCCAATAATTAAACACGGCATAGTTAAAGAACCGCACGACAAATGCTACTACAACAAAGGGTACGGGTTGGCAGGCTAGAAAAGGTAAGATTTGGTGATAGGATGTTGCCTCACATGTCATGGACGGGATACTTCCAGTTGGAAGAGCACAGACCCATGGTACGCTCTCTGATGTCACAGATGGGTTGTTTCACCTTCGAAGAACCTTTCGGGGTGCCCTCCTCATGGTCGTGGTCGTGGTTGATGAGATCTGACTTGGCAATTGAGGATCCCAAGCCACCGCCGTAGAATGTGTCCTTCAGAAATGACAATATGGGCTCGATGGCGTACAAGGATTGCAAATCCTTGACCGCTTGACGGAGGAGATTGGCGGCAGGGCCGTCGAAGATATTGATGGCGTTTGAACCAGAGGGGTTGGGGATGGACCACTTAACATGTGACATGGCCCGCGTGAAGCCGTCGCTGTTGACGAGCTTGATGTCGTAGCCAGCTTTCCCGAGGTACAATAATGCACTAGGCCACTGACATGAAGCCTTTGGCATGGCAACGTAGTCAACGTCTTCGCCGGCTTCCGCAGCAACGTGTTGCTCCGCGATCCACAGGTCGGGGCGAACAGCGGCCACCTCGCCGACGTCCGCCAGAGAGGCCATGCTAAACCTCTTCTTGGCCGAGCGCTTGTCGAGCTTAGGCTGCGACATTCTGGAGCAGGGGATGTGGATCTAGCGGGGAGGGACACCGCAGGCCTCATCTAAAAACTCAGTTGAGTGGGGGGACGGTATGGGGATTGCTGGGTAACCTGAACTTTATTATCTAAGCTAGGAGGAACGGGCATACCAATAGGGGTTTGCGGCGGCGGCGAGCTAGGGTTCGAGGGGGGAGGGGCCGGGTGGGGGGACTATGGAGGGGGGGGTGGTGTTTGAGGATACGCCGCGGCTACTGTAATGGTGGGTGGAGATGGTGGTGGACGAGGGAGGGTGACGGTTCAAATGCCTCGGTTACTGCAATTTTACTATAGGGTCGATGTTGGAGGAGTGTGGGCGAGGGTTGAAGTATGGCGGCTACTAAAATTTGGGTAAAAGAATTGATGGGGGGGTGGGAGTGCCCAAGATCGCGCACGGTCCAATAAGAATATGCGTGTATGATAATAAGGAAAAGTGGCGGAACCGACGATTTTTGCACCGCTCAAGGCGGGTAGTTTGTTTTTATATTTCTAGCTAGCTGGTCTATCGCACATGGTTCGTCCTAATTTCTAAATAAACTACCCGCCTTTAGCTTGCGCAGGTGGTGATTTTACAGCGCACTTGCATCGCACACGATTAAGCCAGTACCTCCACCCTTTGCTCGCGCTTGCGTAGTTGTGGTGATTTTACAGCGCACTTGCATGGCACACAGTTGAGCCAGTACCTCCACCTTTTCTCGTGCTTGCGTAGTCGTGGTGATTCACAACACACTTGCATCGCACACGGTTAAGACATTATACCCATGTCTGTTGAGCATCATCAGAGTCTTTGCAGCCAAAAAAATGTTACAGAGGGTCAGAAGACAGCCACAATAACATGTGGGCCAAATATATATGAGTGAAAAGGGTGGTATGTGATGTTCAAAATTCCAATACACAACTTTGACCACGCGGGCCCACGGTTGGGAGCGTCGTCGAAGATCGTTGAGAGGGGCCAGAAGTCAAGAACCACCTGGAAGTGGCCAAATACATGTAGGAATAGTGGGTGTGATGTTTAAAACTTTAAATACACAATGCACAACTTTGGTGGCACCTTTCTCGCAAACCCGAAAGCACCCTTGGATATATCTATGATGACATAATGTCGTAGCTAGCTAGGGTGCTTGACTCACCACCTCCCACTTCATGTCAGAGGGGCGGATGCACGTAATGGTACTTTAGTCATACATGCATGTCGCCATGACCTACCATAAGACGGACCAGTAAATCAATCGTTTGGTCAAACGGCAACTGTTGTGGTCGAAAACCGTTTGGGCCAATAGATTGAACCATCATAAAAATCGCATGAGAGGGACCACAAAACCAGCACCTCTTGCATGGGGCCCAAAATGATCTACGTTGGAAGGGGTGATGTGTGTTTTCAATATAGAATAATGTACAATTTAGATGTGGTGCCTACCTCTCGATACAGATAACAACCATGAAGGCCAGGTAGTTAAGGATGAGATACGTGCTACTTCTTGAGCTTGCATTGGTTTTTCCCTTGAAGAGAAAAGGGTGATGCAGAAAAGTAGAGATAAGAACCCTCAGTTTGAGAACCAAGGTATCAATCCAGTAGGAGACAACGCACAAATCACCGAATACCTGCACAAACAATCAAACAAGCACCCAAAGTGATAAAGGGTTGTCAATCCCTTCACAGTTACTTGCAAAAGTGAGATCTGATAGAGATAGATAAACGATATAGTAAATATTTTTGGTTTATAGATCAGAAAGTAAAAGATTGCAAAATAGTAGATCAGAAACTTATATGATGGAAAATAGAGCCCGGGGGCATAGGTTTCACTAGAGGCTTCTCTGAAGATAGAAAATAATACAGTGGGTGAACAAATTACTGCCGAGCAATTGATAGAAAAGCACAAAGTTATGATGATATCTAAGGCAATGATCATGAGTATAGGCATCATGTCTGTCAAGTAGACCGAAACAATTCTGCATCTACTACTATTACTCCACACATCGACCGCTATCTAGCATGCATCTAGAGTATTAAGTTCACAAAGAACAGAGTAACACATTAAGTAAGATGACATGATGTAGAGGAATTAACTCAAGCAATATGATGAAAACCCCATCTTTTTATCCTCGATGGCAACAATACAATACGTGCCTTGCTTCCCCTGCTGTCACTGGAAAGGACACCGCAAGATTGAACCCAAAGCTAAGCACTTCTCCCATTGCAAGAAAAACCAATCTAGTTGGCCAAACCAAACCGATAGTTTGAAGAGAATTACAAAGATATCAAATCATGCATAAAAGAATTTAGAGAAGATTCAAATAATATTCATAGATAAGCTAATCATAAATCCACAATTCATCGTATCTCGGCAAACACACTGCAAAAAAGTATTACATCCAATAGATGTCCAAGAACATCGAGGAGAACATGGTATTGAGAATCAAAGAGAGAGAAGAAGCCATCTATCTACTAGCTATGGAACCGTAGGTCTGTGGTAAACTACTCATGCTTCATCGGAAGGGCAATAGAGTTGATGTAGAAGCCCTCCGTGATCGAGTCCCCCTCCGGCAGGGTACCGGAAAAGGTCCCTAGATGGGATCTCACGGATACAGATTGTTGTGTTGGCAAAAAAGTGTTTTCGTGGATGCCTCTGGTGGTTTGGGGATATTTGGGAATATATAGGCGAAAGAATTAGGTCAGGAGGTGCATGGGGGGCCCACAAGGGTGGGGGGCATGCCCTACACCCCTAGGCGCGCCCTCCGTCCTTGTGGCCGCCTTGTGGGTCCTCCGACTTCATATCCAAGTCTCCTAATTGTCTTCTGGTCCAAGAAAAATCATCGCAAAGGTTTCGTTCCATTTGGACTCACTTTGGTATTCCTTTTTTGCGAAACTCAAAAATAGGGAAAAAAACAGGAACTAGCACCGGGCTCTAGGTTAATAGGTTAGTCCCAAAAATAATATAAAATAGCATATTAGTGCATATAAAACATCCAAAACAGATAATATAATAGCATGTAACAATAAAAAATTATAGATACGTTGGAGACGTATCAATATGAAGGGTACGATGTAGGTCGAACCCAACAATCCGAGGATGTGGGAGGGAATCCTGACAACGCATGAGCTCGATCTTTAGTTGAATGTGATGGTGACTGGCCCTAACACGAACTAGGAGGAATCCATCCATGGCCAACACATACCCCTCGTTATCGGTCAAATGATATATATACACTCGGGGAGCCCTCAGATATGTGTGTCGTCACAAAAAACCACACAAGGGAGATGTGATCGGTCAGAAGACCCCGTATACACTCCATGCGGCCCGAAAATATGCATGGGTACGGTGGTGTGTGATGTGTTTAAATCCCGAATGCGCAACTTCGATGGGCCACCAACTACATCGCAAACCGAACACTGTACCCGACCCCAAGCCTGGTTCAATACGTACGATGTCGGTTTCCCAACTTCGAGGCGGCGGGGGGGGGGGTCATCCAATGCATGCGCTCAAACTCTATTTGGTCTAACATGGCACACATAGCAATAGGAAACCATCATGGTCAAACCCTTCTCGTTGTTGGGTCAAAGGGATAGATTGTGTGGGCCCCCCTCATTGTCGGTAAAGGATAATATATATACCTCGGGGAGCCCACAGATATGTACAACGTCTATAAACCGCACAAGGGAGACATGCTCGATCAGAACACCCTGCCCCCTATACCCTGCATGCGACTTGAAAAATGATTATATAATCGCCATGACACATCACTATAGAGTCAATCATTCTTTAATTTTTTAGAGCAAAAAATAATCAATAAAACATAGTCTACAAATTAGCAAAACAAAGATCCTTTATCTCTATAATGACCATGTCATAGCATTTAAATGAAGCTTGAGGTCACTCATCCTTGGGCCACTCCAGCCCGAGCACGCTTAACTTCTACGTTTTATTCGACTAGACTAGTGGATGGGAAACCCCACCTTGTTGATAGGAATTTCCTCCTTGCCTTTAAGGCATTTCATGCTAGTCACCCTATGGACCTACTCTCTCTTATCACACACATTTGTGCTTTTAGAAACTATGTGCGATATTTACATGGCCGGTAAGTCGCCACCTAGCCTTCAATGAACACTGACATTGGTAGCGGGAAAACGATGGGAGAAGAGGCGGGAAACCGATGGGAGGAGTGGCGGGAAACGGTAGCCTATTTGGACATATAACAACATTAATATAGAAAACTTAGTAGAGCAGGAAGCGTAAGCTAGCACGGCGCATGCGCACAATGCTTACCCTTGTACTACATGTGCTATGATCTCTACTACACAACATTCTTCTTGTAGACGTTGTTGGGCCTCCAACTACAGAGGTTTGTAGGACAGTAGCAAATTTCCCTCAAGTGGATGACCTAAGGTTTATCAATCCATGGGAGGCGTAGGATGAAGATAGTCTCTCTCAAGCAACCCTGCAACCAAATAACAAAGAGTCTCTTGTGTCCCCAACGCACCCAATACAATGGTAAATTGTATAGGTGCACTAGTTCGGCGAAGAGATGGTGATACAAGTGCAATATAGATAGTAGATATAGGTTTTTGTAATCTGAAAATATAAAAACAGCAAGGTAACTAGTAATAAAAGTGAGCGTAAACGGTATTACAATGCAAGGAAACAAGGCCTATGGTTCATACTTTCACTAGTGCGAGTTCTCTCAACAATAATAACATAATTGGATCATATAACTATCCCTCAACATGCAACAAAGAGTCACTCCAAAGTCACTAATAGAGGAGACCAATCAAAGAGATTATTGTAGGGTACGAAACCACATCAAAGTTATCCTTTCTGATCGACCTATTCAAGAGTCCATAGTAAAATAACACGAAGCTATTCTTTCCGTTCGATCTATCATAGAGTTCGTACTAGAATAACACCTTAAGACACAAATCAACCAAAACACTAATGTCACCTAAATACTCCAATGTCACCTCAAGTATCCGTGGGTATGAGTATACGATATGCATCACACAATCTCAGATTCGTCTATTCAACCAACACAAAGAACTTCAAAGAGTGCCCCAAAGTTTCTACCGGAGAGTCAAGACGAAAACGTGTGCCAACCCCTATGCATAAGTTCACAAGGTCACTGAACCCGCAAGTTGATCACCAAAACATACATCAAGTAGATCACGTGAATATCCCATTGTCACCACAGATAAGCACATGCAAGACATACATCAAGTGTTCTCAAATCCTTAAAGACTCAATCCGATAAGATAACTTCAAAGGGAAAACTCAATCCATTACAAGAGAGAAGAGGGGGAGAAACATTATAAGATCCAACTATAATAGCAAAGCTCACGATACATCAAGATCGTGCCAAATCCAGAACACGAGAGAGAGAGAGAGATCAAACACATAGCTACTAGTACATACCCACAGCCCCGAGGGTGAACTACTCCCTCCTCGTCATGGAGATCGTCGGGATGATGAAGATGGCCACCGGTGAGGGATCCCCCCTCCGGTAGGGTGCCAGAACAGGGTCCCGATTGGTTTTTGGTGGCTACAGAGGCTAGCGGCGGCGGAATTCCCGATCTAGGTCTCTTTCTGGGGGTTTCTGTATTTATAGGAATTTTTGGCGTAGGCCTCACGTCAGGGGGGGTCTCCGAGTCATCAACGAGGCAGGGGGCGCCCAGGGGGGGTGGGCGCGCCCTCCACCCTCGTGGACGGCTCGGGACTCTTCTGGCCCAACTCTTTTACTCTGGGGGCTTCTTTTGGTCCATAAAAAATCATCTAAAATTGGCATGTCAATTGGACTCCGTTTGGTATTCCTATTTTGTAAAACTCAAAAACAAGGAAAAAACAGAAACTGGCACTGGGCTCTAGGTTAATAGGTTAGTCCCAAAAATCATATAAAATAGCATATAAATGCATATAAAACATCCTAGATGGATAATAAAATAGCAAGGAACAATAAAAAATTATAGATACGTTGGAGACGTATCAGCATCCCCAAGCTTAATTCCTGCTCGTCCTCGAGTAGGTAAATGATAAAAACAGAATTTTTGATGTGGAATGCTACCTAACATAATTTTCAATGTAATTCTCTTTATTGTGGCATGAATGTTCAGATCCGAAGGATTCATGATAAAAGTTTAATATTGACATAAAGATAATAATACTTCAAGCATACTAATTAAACAATCATGTCTTCCCAAAATAACATGGCCAAAGAAAGTTCATCCCTACAAAATCATATAGTTTGGTCATGCTCCATTTTCATCACACAAAAATGCTCTCATCATGCGCAACCCCGATGACAAGCCAAGCAATTGTTTCATACTTTAGTATTCTCAAACCTTTTCAACTTTCACGCAATACATGAGCGTGAGCCATGGACATAGCACTATGGGTGGAATAGAATATAGTAATGGGGGTTGTGTGGAGAAGACAAAAAAGGAGAAAGTCTCACATTGACACGGCCAATCAACGCGCTAGGGAGATGCCCATCAATTGATGTCAATGCAAGGAGTAGGGATTGCCATGCAACGGATGCACTAGAGCTATAAATGTATGAAAGCTCAACAAAAGAAACTAAGTGGGTGTGCATCCAACTTGCTTGCTCACGAAGACCTAGGGCATTTGAGGAAGCCCATTGTTGGAATATACAAGCCAAGTTCTATAATGAAAAATTGCCACTAGTATATGAAAGTGATAAAATAAGAGACTCTCTATAAAGAAGATCATGGTGCTACTTTGAAGCACAAGTGTGGAAAAAGGATAGTAGCATTGTCCCCTTTTTCTTCTTTTTTTCTTTTTTTGGGCCTTCCCTTTTTTTATTTGGCCTTTCTCTTTTTTTATTTGGCCTTTCCTTTTTTATTTGGCCTTTCTTTTTTTCAAGGGACAATGCTCTAATAATGATGATCATCACACTTCTATTTATTTACAACTCATGGATTACAACTCGATACTAGAACAAAATATGACTCTATATGAGTGCCTCCGGTGGTGTACCGGGATGGGCAATGAATCAAGAGTGACATGTATGAAAAATTATGCATGGTGGCCTTGCCACAAATACGAGGTCAACTACATGATCATGCAAGGCAATATGACAATGATGAAGCGTGCCATAATAAACGGAACGGTGGAAAGTTGCATGGCAATATATCTCGGAATGGCTATGGAAATGACATAATAGGTAGGTATGGTGGCTGTTTTGAGGAAGATATAAGGAGGCTTATGTGTGATAGAGCGTATCATATCACGAGGTTTGGATGCACTGGCGAAGTTTACACCAACTCTCAAGGTGATAAAGGGCAATGCACGATACCGAAGAGGCTAGCAAAGATGGAAGGGTGAGAGTGCGTATAACCATGGACTCAACATTAGTCATAAAGAACTCACATACTTATTGCAAAAATCTACAAGTGATCAAAAACCAAGCATTACGCGCATGCTCCTAGGGGATAGATTGGTAGGAAAAGACCATCGCTCGTCCCCGACCGCCACTCGTTAGGAAGGCAATCAAATAAACACCTCATGCTTCAAATTTGTCACCCAACGGTTACCATACGTGCATGCTACGGGACTTGCAGACTTGAACACAAGTATTTCTCAATTTCACAATTACTCAACTAGCACGACTCTACTATCACCATCTTCATATCTCAAAACAATCATCAAGTATCAAACTTCTCATAGTATTCAATGCACTCTATATGAAAGTTTTTATTATATCTCTCTTGAATGCCCATCATATTAGGACTAATTTTATAACCAAATCAAATTAACATGCTGTTCTAAAAGACTCTCAAAATAATATAAGTGAAGTATGAGAGATCAATAATTTCTATAAAATAAAACCACCACCGTGCTTTAAAAAGATATAAGTGAAGCACTAGAGCAAATGACAAACTACTCCAAAAGATATAAGTGAAGATCAATGAGTAGTCGAATAATTGTGCAACTACGTGAAGACTCTCTAACATTTAATAATTTCAGATCTTTGTATTTTATTCAAACAGAAAGCAAAACAAAATAAAATTAAATGACGCTCCAAGCAAAACACATATCATGTGGTGAATAAAAATATAGCTCCAAGTAAAGTTTACCGACGAACGAAGACGAAAGAGGGGATGCCCAGCATCCCCAAGATTAGGCTTTCGGTTGTCCTTGAAATTTTCCTTGGGGTGCCTTGGGAATCCCCAAGCTTATGCTCGTGCCACTCCTTATTCCATAGTCCACCGATTCTTTACTCAAAACTTGAAAACTTCACAACACAAAACTTAACAGAAAACTCGTAAGCTCCGTTAGTATAAGAAAATAAATCACCACTTAGGTACTGTTGTGAACTCATTCTAAATTCATATTGGTGTAATATCTACTGTATTCCAACTTCTCTATGGTTCATACCCTCCGATAGTACTCATAGATTCATCAAAATAAGCAAACAACACATCGAAAACAGAATTTGTCAACAGAACAGTCTGTAGTAATCTGGTACCTTTCCATACTTCTGTAACTACAAAAATTCTGAAATAAATTGTTGGACGTGAGGAATTTGTCTATTAATCATCTACAAAAATAATCAACTTAAAATCACTCTTGTGTTAAAAATGGCAGCTAATCTCGTGAGCGCAAAAGTTTCTGTTTTTTACAGCAAGATCACAAAGACTTCACCCTAGTCTTCCCAAAGGTTCTACTTGACACAAACACTAAATAAATAAATAAAACATAAAACCACATCTAACCAGAGGCTAGATAGATTATTTATTACTAAACAGGGGCAAAAGGCAAAGAACAAAAATAAAATTGGGTTGCCTCCCAACAAGCGCTAACGTTTAACGCCCCTAGCTAGGCATGATGATTTCAATGATGCTCACATAAAAGATAAGAATTGAAACATAAAGAGAGCATCATGAAGAATATTAATAGCACATTTAAGTCTAACCCACTTCATGTGCATAGGGATTTTGTGAGCAAACAACTTATGGGAACAATAATCAACTAGCATAGGAAGGCAAAACAAGCAAATCTTCAAGATTTTCAACACAAAGAGAGGAAACTTGATATTATTGCAATAAGTAGAAGCATGTGATCCTCTCTCATAATAATTTTTAGTAGCATCATGAATGAATTCAACCATATAACCAGCACACAAAGCATTCTTTTCATGATCTACTTGCATAGAAATTTTACTACTCTCCACATAAGCCAATTTATTCTCATCAATAGTAGTGGGAGCAAACTCAACAAAATAACTATCATGTGAAGCATAATCCAATTGAAGATTAAAATCATGATGACAAGTTTCATGGTTATCTTTATTCTGTATAGCATACATGTCATCACAATAATCATCATAAATAGGAGGCATGCTTTCATCATAATAAATTTGCTCATCAAAACTTGGGGGACTAAACATATCATCTTCATCAAACATAGCATCCCCAAGCTTGTGGCTTTGCATATCATTAGCATCATGGGTATTCAAAGAATTCATACTAAAAACATTGCAATCATGCTCATCATTCACATATTTTATGCAAGCATTCTATGTAATTCTTCTTCTAGTACTTGAGCACAATTTTCCTTCCCATCATTTTCACGAAAGACATTAAAAAGATGAAGCATATGAGGCAACCTTAATTCCATTTTTTGTAGTTTTCTTTTATAAACGAAAGTAGTGATAAAACAAGAAACTAAAAGATTCGATTGCAAGATCTAAAGATATACCTTCAAGCACTAACGTCCCTGGCAACGGCGCCAGAAATTGCTTGATGTCTACTACGCAACCTTCTTCTTGTATACGTTGTTGGGCCACCAAGTGCAGAGGTTTGTAGGACAGTAGCAAATTTCCCTCAAGTGGACGATGTAAGGTTTATCAATCCGTGGGAGGCGTAGGATGAAGATAGTCTCTCTCAAGCAACCCTGCAACCAAATAACAAAGAGTCTCTTGTGTTCGCAACACACCCAATACAATGGTAAATTGTATAGGTGCACTAGTTCGGCGAAGAGATGGTGATACAAGTGCAATATAGATAGTAGATATATGTTTTTGTAATCTGAAAATATAAAAACAACAAGGTAACTAGTAATAAAAGTGAGCGTAAACGGTATTGCAATGCTAGGAAAAAAGGCCTAGGGTTCATACTTTCACTAGTGCAAGTTCTCTCAACAATAATAACATAATTGGATCATATAACTATCCCTCAACATGCAACAAAGAGTCACTCCAAAGTCACTAATAGAGGAGAACAAATGAAGAGATTATTGTAGGGTACGAAACCACCTCAAAGTTATCCTTTCTGATCGATCTATTCAAGAGTCCGTAGTAAAATAACACGAAGCTATTCTTTCCGTTCGATCTATCATAGAGTTCGTACTAGAATAACACCTTAAGACACAAATCAACCAAAACCCTAATGTCACCTAGATACTCCAATGTCACCTCAAGTATCCGTGGGTATGATTAAACATTATGCATCACACAATCTCAGATTCATCTATTCAACCAACACAAAGAACTTCAAAGAGTGCCCCAATGTTTCTACCGGAGAGTCAAGACGAAAACGTGTGCCAACCCTATGCATAAGTTCACAAGGTCACTGAACCCGCAAGTTGATCACCAAAACATGCATCAAGTAGATCACGTGAATATCCCATTGTCACCACAGATAAGCACATGCAAGACATACATCAAGTGTTCTCAAATCCTTAATGACTCAATTCGATAAGATAACTTTAAAGGGAAAACTCAATCCATTACAAGAGAGTAGAGGGGGAGAAACATCATAAGATCCAAATATAATAGCAAAGCTCGCGATACATCAAGATCATGCCAAATCAAGAACATGAGAGAGAGAGAGAGATCAAACACATAGCTACTTGTACATACCCTCAGCCCCGAGGGTGAACTACTCCCTCCTTGTCATGGAGATCGCCGGGATGATGAAGATGGCCACCGGTGAGGGATCCCCCCTCCGGCAGGGTGCCGGAACAGGGTCCTGATTGGTTTTTGGTGGCTACAGAGGCTTGCGGCGGCGGAAGTCCCGATCTAGGTTTCTTTCTGGGGTTTTTTGTGTTTATAGGAATTTTTGGCGTATGTCTCACGTAAGGGGGTCTCCGAGTTGTCCACGAGGCAGGGGGCGCGCCTAGGGGGGTGGGCGCGCCCTCCACCCTCGCGGACGGCTCGGGACTCTTCTGGCCCAACTCTTTTACTCCAGGGGCTTCTTTTGGTCCGTAAAAAATCGTCAAAAATTGGCACGTCAATTGGACTCCGTTTGGTATTCCTATTCTATAAAACTCAAAAACAAGGAAAAAACAGAAACTGGCACTGGGCTCTAGGTTAATAGGTTAGTCCCGAAAATCATATAAAATAGCATATAAATGCATATAAAACATCCTAGATGGATAATATAATAGCATGGAACAATCAAAAATTATAGATACGTTGGAGGCGTATCATGATGTCGAAAGGGCTGAGGATTGCCGTTCGATCTGGGAGCATCCAACGGTGCAGACGTACGATCCGTGGTGTTTGGGTTCTGGCCAATCAGAATGCACGACTCAGATCGCACGCGCAGCAGGGGGGAGGGGGGCATCGGCCATGGTTTGGTAGGCACACGGCTTTCATGAGTGAAACTTGTGCTATTTGAAAACATTTCGCGAGAAGAATCTCGGTTTTTAAATCCCCGTAAATCCAAAACTCACCCGAAAATCGTGAAACTTGGCATGGTGTCACAACATGGCACCTATATGTTGAGGATTTTTTCGTCCATTTTGGCGCAAGTTTTATTACAAGCCTCTTACAAACCGGAGCTTCTCCAAAGAAGCCTCGTGGTTCCGATAGGGAAACATGTCCCCCTTGTGGGCAAAACGATAATCACTGCCTCTTTTAGCCTTGTATTTTCTTCTACGGGCAACATGGAATGACATGATATCCGTGCTGAAATTTAAACTTATTCATGGTTCGTTTGGCCTTTTTATACACTAATTGAGTTTCCTAGGCATTTAATGTCCATAATTCAAATATGAACTTCAAATACATGCTCCAGTTCACCAAAATGGCTAGAAAAATTATACATGGGTCCTTGGGTGCATGTTTAGGTCCCATGCAAGGAATGGGAACGAATTACAACTGTACCAGCGTCTTGGCTCGTCATCAAGCATTTGGAATCTTGGTTTTTAAATCCCCGTAAATCCTAAACTCACCAGAAAGTCATGAAAGTTGGCATGGTGTCACGTCATGGCACATATATGTCATGGTAAAAACATTGTCCAATTTGGGCCAAGCTTTATTACAAACCTCTTACAAACCGGAGCTTCTATCAAAGAAGCATCGTGGTTCTGATGGGGAAACGTGTTCCCCTTGTGGGCGAAATGTAATCACTGCCTCTTTTCGCCTTGTATTTTCTTCTACAGGTAACATGGAACGACATGATATCCGTGCTAAAATTTAAACTTATTCAGGGTTCGTTTGGCCTTTTATACACTAATTGAGTTTCCTGGGCATTTAATGTCCATAATTCAAATCTGAACTTCAAGTACATGCTCCGGTTCAGCAAAATGGCTAGAAAAATTATTCATGTGTCCTTGGGTGCATGTTTAGGTCCCATGCTAGGAATGGGAACGAATTACAACCGTACCGGCATCCTGGCTCGTCCTCAAACATTTGGAATCTCGGTTTTTAAATCCCCATAAATCCAAAACTCACCAGAAAGTCATCAAAGGTGGCATGGTGTCACGTCGTGGCACATATATGTCGTGTTAAAAACATTGCCAATTTGGGCCAAGCTTTATACAAAACTCTTACAAACTGGAGCCTGTCGCAAGAACCCTCGTGGTTTCGATAGGGAAATGTGTTCCCTTGAGGGCGAGACGATAATCGCTCCCTCTTCTAGCCTTGTATTTTCTTCTACACGCAACACGGAACAACGGGAGATTCACACTGAACTTTGAAATTATTCAGGGTTCGTTTGACCTTTTTTATTCATTAATTGAGTTTTCTAGGCATTTAATGTCCATAATTCAAATCCTAACTACAAATACATGCTTCAGTGCACCAAAATGGCTAGAAAAACATACATGTGTCCTTGGGGTGCATGTTTAGGTCCGATGGAACGAATGGGAATGGATTCAACCGTCTAGCTGTCCTGGCTTGACCACAAACATTGCGAATCTTAGTTTTTAAATCTCTGTAAATCCAAAACTCACCAGGAAATCATGAAATTTGGCATGGTGTCACTACATGACACATATAATTTTCCAATATGGGCGAAGCTATATTACAAGCCTCTTACAAACCGAAGCTTCTCGCAACCCTCGTGGTTCCGGTAGGGAAACATGCCCCTCTTGTGGGCGAAACAATAATCACTGCCTCTTCTCGCCTTGAAATTTTTTTCTACAGGCAACATAGAATAACAGGAGTGTCGTGCTGAAATTTGAAACTGTTCAGGGTTCGTTTGGCCATTGTATATATTAATTAAGTTTTCTAGGCAATTAATGTAGTCCATAATTCAAACTTGAACTACAACCACATGCTCCAGTGAAGCAAAATAGGTGGGAAATCGTACATGTGTCATTGGGTGCATGTTTAGGTCTCATTTAAGGAATGAGAATGAATTACAAACTTCTCGTCGTCCTGAAACATTGAGAATCTTGATTTTTAAATCCCGGTAAATTGAAAACTCACACAAAAAACATGGAACTTGGCATGGTTTCATGACATGGCACATATATGTCGTGGTAAAAAAAATCGTCCAGTTTGAGACAAGGCGCACACATTAATAGCCAATGAAGTCCTTTTGAAACAAATAGCTGACATGTTAATATCGCAAACGGTTGTATTATATGAACCATGTCAAAATTTAACCATACTCGGTGGCGTGCGTGCAGCTGTTTAATTAGATGGGACGAGCGCGAGAAGTCCGCCGTGCAGGCTCAATGGGACGCGTGCGAGCAGCCCGCCACGTAGGCTTGACAAGACGCGTGCATCCTGTCCACCTTGCAGGCTTGACGGGACACGTGCAAACAGCAAGGCCGCCCATGCTCACCGGGAAGCGATCTCTTTGACCTCCATCCACTAGTCGCTGCCCGCCTCGCTCACAACTTCTCCATTAGTGGGTTAATTAAAGCACCTGGATGGAGGGTGTTTGCTTGTGATCCCATGGCAGCATTTGCTTTGTTCGTGTTTTCAACTCGTATTCCGGCCTAATTTAAATTGCCACATAGGGCAACGGATAATACGACGAAAAATAAAATGGCAACAGATAATACGACGACAAATTTACAATGGCGCAGATAATAATTGTCTTACATATTCCGGATAATTTAAAATGCCACATGCGGTAAAGCCCGGAAGACACCAGGGCAAGAGAAGAAGGAAATCGCAGACAATGATCTGGGTCGCTACTGTCTCTACTCATCGATGGATCGCCGGGTGACGACATCCTCCAGCTCCTTCTTCAATTCCTCATGACTTTGCTTGAAAGCAGCCATGGATTCCTCCACCTCCAGCTCGCGCTCGATCTGGAGCTTCCTCAAGTCACCAATCAGTTCCTCGATGACCGTTGTCAGCGTCATCCCCGAGGCACTGCTCGGCTCATGCAGCATCTTCCAGCCGGCGGCCTACTCCTTCTCGGTGAGCGCCTTTAGGAGCTTCGCATTGTCACCCATGAGTTGCTAAATGAGGCCGGTCTCCTTGTCAACCGAGGCATCGCTGATCTCGAGCAGCTTCATCAAGCCGCCAACCAGCTCCTGCTGCTTAATGAGGGCAGCGAGAATGTCATCGTCGCCGGCTAAGGACTTCAGCAACGCCAGCTCGTCGTGATCGCGCGCCGACGCGGTGAGTGCGCTTGTGAGAGCCCTCGCGTGCCCATGAGAGCTCGTTCAAGGGCTCTGCGGCGCGCCGGGACATCTCTGTTGTGTCTGCCGCTTTGCGGTGGGACGTGTCTAGTGCTTCCGCGGCCTTGGTCATAGCTTCCTGGTTATATATCCACCCGAAACTCCTCCTACTGGTCATGGCAGAACGACTTGACCGGAAAGACCAGTTTTGTGGGTGGTGAGGAGAGGAACTGTGAAGTAATTTTCGAGTGGGTAGTTTTTATAGCCCGGTGCTAAGTGTGAACACATATTGGTTTGATAAGTGTGAACAGATTTGCAATTACTTATTGCGTTGTAATCTGGAATGTGACGTGAAACAAAGTCAAAATTTATTGATGGTTCTGGGCCTACAAAGCCCGTTTCTGTTGTTCTGGCTCATCGAAAATAGTTCTTTTGGATCAACCGAATGCCACACATCGGAAGCCCGAAACGTGGGCCCGCGTTCTCGGATGTACGTGTACGTGTCTGCCCACTATCACACACGGTCAAGATATCACCATCGCGTCCTATGGATGCGCCGTCCCATCTCCCACAGGGTGCCAGAAGGTTGACCACGTGGTTGCTCGCCGTTGAGGCGGCCGCGGCGCGCTCTGCTCGCGTCCGTCCGCGCGTTTTGCTCTCCATTGAGGTGGCCGCGGCGCGTTCCGCTCTAGCGTCCCTGCGCGCGCTTTGCTCGTCGTTGAGGTAAATTTACAATGGCAATAATTAATAATTGTCTTACATATTCAGGATAATTTAAAATGCCACATGCGGCAAGGCCCAAAACACTCACGATCTACATATGCATACAATTATAACAAAATATAGGCTAAAAGGCTGAGCCGGCGGCCGTCCCACGACGGTCTTCTCGGACTCTATGATCAGCATAGCACCCTTGTGGCCGTTCATTCCAAGTGTCCCGACTCGCCTCCGCCTACGGAGCTACTAGCGCTGGGAGGCTCTTGGGGCTGCTGGGCCTCTTCTAGAAGAGCTTGACAGCGTGCAATCGCGCACATGATATCTCCGCGGAACTTCTCCATTTCAATGTCTCTAGCCTGGTTGCAAATTCTGTCCATCACCTGCATCCTCAAGATATCACGTTGGTGATGTTCTACTTCGTCGGGGATGTCAAATCCGCCAAGGATGCGCTGGAGCCTGGCCACCACATCGTCGGTATCGAGGTTGACACGGCCGCCGCGGGCAATGAAGAAGCCGCTGACTGCCTGTGTCTTGACTGAATCGCAGAGGTCCTCTGCCCATTCCTTGCAGGGCATCAGGCTCTCGATGAGCACTGGTGACAGGGCTCTTCGGGTGGGTCGTCGATCATGCCGCCAAGCAACTCTGGATCTTTTGCACGATGGATGGCAAAATACTCATCACACCTCCTCTGCAATATGTCGATTGTGCACCCAAGGACTGTCACACCGATATCGCTGCCGATGGGCCATGGTGCCTACACCGGCCAATGAAGGTCTTGCTCCCCGACCTGCTCCGGCTCGTTTTCCTCGCCGAAGATGTAACGCAGGTAGGGGTCAAAGTCGAAGCTTTGGTCGTTTCCTGGCATGCTTGGAATAACTAATGGTAGATGGGTGAGGACTAGATCTGCACAGAGTGTCGCGACGGTGCGTTGCCGCCTGGGTTATATGCAGCAAGCCTTTGGCTGATGGCGGGAAACCGATGACGGAAGAGGCGTGGATTTTACAATTCATCCATGTAGAGCGTGGGAAGCATTCGCTCGAGCGTGGGAAAACTAAGTGGAGCACAAACACAACCCGAATACCCTATGCGGTGTCACGTGTTATTTATCACACACGTGTTAACATAAGGAAACATATGTGTAACTTACTAATCATCGCACATGAGTACTCGCAGACGCATCGTGTGCGATACTCGTAGCCACCGCAAGCAACTATCTTGCATTTTCTAAAGTTTTTGTACGAACAGAATCGCACACGAACTAACTGTAGTAACCGTTTGTGTTATAATTTCTCATCACAAACAGTTCATCTGAGTGGGCTGTTTGCTACATATCACACACATCTTGTTTACATGACTCGTTTGTGTTCTTTTGGCTCATCGCAAATGCCGCATACCAAACACATCTTGTGAAGTTGAACCGGTTCTGTTCTATTCCCTAATCGAAAACAGTTCGTCCGAGTGAACCGTATGCCGTATATCACACACCTTGATCTGGCTGACCGTTTCTGTTGCATTCCCTAATAGCACACTATTCATCGGAGCAAACTGTATGCCGTATATCGCACACACATTGATATGGCTGCCTGTTTGTGTTGTTCGGCCTCATCGCAAACAGTTCTTCTGGATCAACCGTATGCCCCGCATCGCACACGTAACTAAAATCTGGACCGTGTTTGATGTCTCCGCCATCGCAAACGTTTTGCATCTTTTTTCATGGTTTTTTATATCCACGTTTGCGACTAATGCATCACACACAGTTTCGTCAAAGGGTCTCTGATTGTAGTGTCGCGTTAGCAGCATCCTACATTAGTGTAGGTAAAAAAGAACAATATGGTACATATGATCCACAAAAAAAAGATTACATGTTAATGTGGAGTAAATAACTAGGGGGGCTAGCTAGGGCATGCAGTTGGAAATTTAATTACCAGGTCTAAAAGTCATGCTAAAATGATTGTGAGCAATCAAAGGTATCAAAATAAGCCGATAAAATGTCAACAACTTTAAAATGAGAAAATAGTTTTCATACCAAATGGAAGAGGTATATTACACACCAACAATGAATAGACTTCTGAATTGATTCACAATGTGAACTTTAGAAGCAAAAAGCAAAATACACACCAGAACATGCCTTAATGCACATAACACATTGTATGCTTACAAAAACAGAAAATGGTAACTTAGAATTGTCATAATTGATTTACTGCTAATAAAACCGGGAGGTGCAAAATAGCTAGCATGTACCAGTGCACATATTGGCATTTCAAAAATAATTAATCCATACCTCTCGAAACTGATTGACAAGGGTCACAAGCGCCGAATGCTGAGGAAATTAATCGGATTAGAGATAACACAACAATTATCGGAACTTGCATTTGTGTTATGTGCATGCGATGTGATTGATGTTCCTATCCCACGTATATCGTTTTTCTTTAAAGTTTCTAGCGAGGCAAACTTAGTGCTATACACACATTTCATGATAAAAATTAAGTAAAAAGCAAGATATATACTAAGTATAGCATATTGATCCTAGCGCCCAAAATTTATATAACCAAGAAGGAAGAAAAACATAAACGTCTGGTATAAGTTCAAAATAAAAAAAATCTGTATTTCATCATGTAATATAAGGATATAAGCTAGGACATGTCACTTATAAATATGTTCTATACACATTAACTAGAAGCTTTTAAAGAAAATTGAAATATAATAAGAGAATTAGCTTGGCACTTTTCTTGCACCAAGTATACATATATAGGCATGAACTATATGTATCCGAGCCTCCAACCAAGTATGTACTAAGACATAGTACACCGTACCACATCCAACAATATTTCTTCGACTTATCCACACAACACCAAAATGTGGATAATTCCACCAATGTTACAACATAAATATTATTATATTTCCTATATGGTCCCCTCCTTGTCTTTTTATTTAAGTCACCTTGAAGATGTGTGGTGAAAATAATGACGGCTCCTCGTGTGATTGTTGAGATTGCTGGAGCAGTGTGAGGTGTTGGACATCAGCAACTAGAGTTTCATTCAGATCTGTATACAGAAATATGAACTTATACCCAACTTAGTCACTGGACTAGGTAAAAAAGAACAATATTGTACGTATGATCCACAGAAAAAAGATTACATGTTAATGTGGAGTAAATAACTAGGGGGGGCTAGCTAGGGCATGGAGTCGGAAATTTAATTACCACGTCTAAAAGTCATGCTAAAATGATTGTGGGCAATCAAAGGTATCAAAATAAGCCGATAAAATGTCAACAAATTTTAAAATGAAAAAATAGGTTTCGTACCAAATGAAAGACATATATTACACACCAACAATAAATTGATTTCTTAATTGGCACACAATGAGAACTTTAGAAGCAAAAAAGCAAAATACACACCAGAACATGACTTAATGCACATAACACATTCTAAGCTTACAGAATAGAAAATGGTAACTTAGAATTGTCATAATTGATGTACTGCTAATAAAACCGGGAGGTGCAAAATAGCTAGCATGTGCAAGTCACATATTGGCGTTTTTCAAAAATTATTAATCTATACCTCTCGAAACTAATTGACAAGGGTCACAAGCACCGAATGCTGAGAAAATTAATCGGTTAGAGATAACACAGCAATTATCGGAACTTGCATTTGTGTTATGTGCATGCGATGTGATTGATGTTCTGATCCCATGCATGTCGCTTTTCTCTAAGGTTTCTACCGAGGCAAACTTAGTGATATACACATATTTCATGATACAAATTAATAGTAAAAAGCAAGATATATACTAAGCATAGCATATTGATTCTAACGTCCTAAATTTATATAACCAAGAAGGAAGAAAAACATAAACCTATGGTATAAATTCACAATAAAAAAATCTGGATGTTATCATTCATCTCCGGCTCACTTCATGCATAAATAAGTTATGTGTGTTAGCTTGTATTGCACAATGGTGATCACTGTTTTCCATTGCGCGCCAGCACAAGAACGTAAGATAAGTTTCTTGAGATGCAAGGAAAGAGACAAGCATTGTTGCTCCAATCCCTGCAGGTTGAGCTGCGTCATATTGTTTTCAGTTGCAAGCACATCAGCGGTACTGTACAAACATATATTCAAAAGAAATAATAAGAAGATTGCATAAAACATTGATTTATTATGTAAATTCTTAACATAAAGAAGTTCTTTGTATCATGCTTTTGCCTTTGTATTCAGCACCAAGTAGCCTAGCTCTTGTTGATGGCTTCATTAATATAAGTTCAACTTTTATGCCTTTTTCTCTAAGAACCCTTTCTTAGTGAATTATATATGGATGATATAGCCACGAGATCAAGTTTTTTTGATCGAATTTTGTACTTCCATCCTGAAGTCTAATGAAATGGTTATCACTTAAATAATTACAAAATAGAGAAATAGCAAAACCACTAAAACATCTGCTCACGATCATGTAATAAGTCCGCAGAATTACATACCTTCATTGGTGCACTTGTGCATGTAGTGAGTTAGTCTCCTGCTGCAGTAGCTCGGCCTTGCTTTCAAGGCCCGATATGTACGCCATCTTGCGCTGCTTTCCTCTTAGTGCAGTACTCTGGTATGGAATGATCCTGCAAATAAATTTCACACAAAAGAGCGTACACATAATATATTTTATGAGGCCATTAGGTAAGGTTCAGGACACCTCATGAAGATTGATGAAAATAACGTTTATTACGTAGAAGATAAATTCTAAAGTGAGTGTTAAATAATTTATGACATGGTTGGAAAATGCATTAGAGATATATTTAAGCACGTCACAGAAATCACAATAAATACCTAGATAGTGATTGATGTAACTTAAAAGTTCTGTTAGAAATCGGTTGATATGTTAACGATGCTAGTATTCCTCCCTAGCTAGCTGGGACCTCTCCGAGATGTAGTCCAAAACTTCCTACTTCACACGGGACTAAAAGCCAGTGAACAATAGCGACTAGCTAGTTAGCGGGTAGAAAAGTGGAGTAAAAACAAGTTAATTGGGACCTGAGCTGCGACCAAATGGCCAATATATTCGAGGCTCCCGCTGAGCCTCGACACGAAAGCTTAATTTGCATTTGTAGATCATCTTTTGGATAGGTGTATTGTCCTGGTAAAAACTCTACCTGTTTATTTCTTTTCCCAGAGAAATAACAATATTTTCTATTAACGAAAACACTAAGAGTTGATTGACCATGATCTACTTCCTATGTTTATCAGCGTATATCCCTTGAACTGTCATACTTCAGAAGATCGAAGCAAAGAGCACGGTGCCCTAGATATGGCGTGCACCAATGGAGAAGGTACTCTACATGCAGGAACATGCATTCATCATGTAATATAAGGATATAAGCTAGGACATGTCACTTATAAATATGTGTGATACTCATTAAGTAGAAGCTTTTAAAGAAAATTAAAATATAATAAGAGAATTAGCTTGGCACTTTTCTTGCATGAATTATTATATGTATAGGCATGAACTATATGTATCGGAGCCTCCATTCAAGTATGTATGAGGACATAGTACGCCGTACCACATCCAACAATATTTCTACGGCATATCCACACAACACAAAAAGGTGGATAATTCCACCAATATTACAACATAAATATTATTATATTTCATATATGGTTCCCTGCTTGTCTTTTTATTTAATTTACCCTGAAGATGTGTGGTGAAAATAATCACGGCTCCCCGTGTGATTGTTGAGATTGCTAGAGCAGTGTGAGGCGTTGGACTTCAGCAACTAGCGTTTCATTCAGATCTGTATACAGAAACACGAA
This sequence comes from Triticum aestivum, assembly GCF_018294505.1. NCBI lineage: Eukaryota > Viridiplantae > Streptophyta > Magnoliopsida > Poales > Poaceae > Triticum > Triticum aestivum. Next base: position 289,431,673 of record NC_057808.1, on the reverse strand, counting down.
TGTATATAGTCACTGGACTAGGTAAAAAAGAACAATATTGTACATACGATCCACAGAAAAAAGATTACATGTTAATGTGGAGTAAATAACTAGGAGGCTTAGCTAGGGCGTGGAGTCGGAAATTCAATTACCACGTCTAAAAGTCATGCTAAAATGCTTGTGGGCAATCAAAGGTATCAAAATGAGCCCATGAAATGTCATCAACTTTTACAATGAAAAAAATAGTTTTCGTACCAAATGGAAGAGGTATATTACACACCAACAATAAATAGACTTCTGAATTGACTCACAATGTAACTTTAGAAGTAAAATGCAAAATACACACCAGAACATGAGTTAATGCACATAACACATTCTTAGCTTACAAAAACATAAAATAGTAACTTAGAATTGTCATAATTGATTTATTGCTACTAAAACCGGGGGGGTGCAAGATAGCTAGCGTTTGCCAGTGCACATATTGGTATTTCAAAATATTCAATCTACCTCTTGAAACTGATTGACAAGGGTCACAAGAACTAAATGCTGAGGAAATTAATCAGATTAGTGATAACACAATAATTCTTGGAACTTGCATTTGTGTTATGTGCATGCGATATGATTGATGTTCTTGTCCCATGTATATCACTTTTCTTTAAGTTTTCTAGTGAGGCAAACTTAGTGGTATACACATATTTCATGAGAAAAACTGACAGTAAAAAGCAAGGTATATGCTAAGTATGGCATATTAATCATAATGTCCAAAATTCATATAACCAAGAAGGAAAAAAGATAAAGAAATGGTATAAGTTCACAATCAAAATCTCTATGGCATCAGACATCTCCAGCTCACTTCATGCATAAATAAGTTATGTGTGTTGGCTTGTATTGCACAACGGTGATCACTGTTTTCCTTTGCGCGCCACCACAAGAACATAACATAAGTTACTTGAGATGCAAGGAAAGAGAAAAGCGTACCATTCATCAGCTTGTATTGTTGCTCCAATTCCTGTAGCTTGAGCTTCATCATATTGTTCTGAGTTGCAAGCCCATTAGCTGTACTGTGTACAAACATATAGTCGAAAGAAATAATTAGAAGACTTTATAAAACACCGATTTATTATGTAAATAGTTAACATAAAGAAGTTTTTTATGACGCTTTTGCCTTTGTATGCTACACCAAGTATCCTAGCTCTGGCTCATGGCTTCATTAATTTGAAGTTCAGCTGTTATGAATTTTTCTCTAAAAAAATTCATATAGCCACGAGATCAAGATTTTTTTAATCTAATTTTGTACCTTCATGAATCCCCAAGTCTAATAAATGGTTCTCACTTAATTAATTATAAAATATAGAAATAGCAAAACCACTAAAACATCTGCGCAAGATCATGTAATTAGTTAGCAGAATTACAAACCTTCATCGACTCCAGTTGTGCAGGTTGTGAGTTAGTCTCCTGTTGCAGTAGCTCAGCTTTGATTTCAAGGTCCGACAGGTACGGCATCTTGCTTTGCTTACCTCTTAGTGCAGTACTCTGGTTTTGAATTATCCTTCAAATAAATTTCAAGCGAAAGAGCGTACACATAAAATATTTTATGAGGTCATTCGGTAAGGTTCAGGACACGTCACGAAGAATCATGGAAATAAAGTTTATTATGTAGAAGAGAAATACTAAAGTGAGTGTTAAATAATTAATGAAATGGTTGACAAATGCATTAGAGATATATTTAAGCAAGTCACTGAAAACGCAATAAATACCTAGATAGCGATTGATGTAACGTAAAGCTTTTGTTAGAAAATAGGTTGATATGTTAACAAATGTTTATTCCACCCTAGCGGGCTGGGATCTCTCCCGGATATAGTCCAAAGCTTACTACTTCACACTAGCGTCCTACTTCTGATGGGCCTAAAAGCCTGAGAACAAGAGCGACTAGACAATGGGTAGAGAAGTGGAACAAAAACAAGTTAATTGCGATTTGAGCTGCGACCTAAGGGCAAATATATTCGAGGCTCCCGCTGCGCCCTGATATAAAAGCTGAATTTGCATTTGTAGATGATCTTGTGGATAGGTGTATTGACCATGTAAAAACTCTACTAGTTTATTTCTTTCCAGGGAAAGAAAGAACAATATTTTTCGTTAACAAAAACACTACACTACAGGAATTAGGAACTTTGCCGTCCGCATGGCTCACAGCAAAGACACACATGGCGGACGGCAAAGACCTTTGCTGTCGGCCAGCAGACGGCAACACATCCAGCCGAACAGGCTACGGCAAAGGCTTCTTTGCCGTCTGCTGGCTGACGGAAAGATGCAAAGGTCTTTGTCGTCCGCCAGCCGACGGCAAAGAGCCTGGACGGCACACGTGTCAGCGTAGGTCCGTTAAGTGGTTAACGACATGCTTTGCCGTCCGCCAGCTGGCGGCAAAGACCTTTGCATATTTGCCGTCTGCCAGCGGACCACAAATAGCATTGAATCTTTGCTGTCAGTGAGCGGACGGCATAGCATGTACGTGGCAGCACCTGGGGGGCTGGGCTATTTGGTAGCTTTGCCGTCAGCTGGCTGACGGCAAATATTCAAAGTTCTTTGTCATCCGCTGGCCGACGGCAGAGCATCCAAATAGCCAGCCTGCTGCCCCAAGTTGCACAGGTAGCTGAAATGTGGCATGTTTGCCGTCCGCTAGCTGATGGCAAAACTCTTTGCCGTCCGCCAGCAGACGTCAAAGAGTCTATATAGCCTCTGTTTTTCTGTTTTTTCTTGAATTCATTTAATTTGACAGAATTTCACACACACACACACACACACACACACACATATATATATATACACACACATATGAAAATACTTTCGACAAGCATCCCAACACATATACATACCAAATCATATCCCTGCCATATGGATATGATCATCCAACACATATACATAGCAAATGGTTTCATCCAACACATATACATAGCCAACATATCCAACAACAAGCATACAATGGTTTTATCCATACATACATATATATGTAGCAAGTTTGACATTGTTCATTCTACAAAATCAAAACAAGAAGGAAGCATAAAGAGAAGAGTCACTACAAAAAAAAGACACATTCGTAACATTTTGGGCCGAACGGAATTTTTTCTGTCATACATATGACACTTCTATGACGATAATTGTGACAAAACCCGGTATCATCATAGATGTGGTGGGCTCCTACTTCTATGACAAAAAATAATGACAGAAAATGTGCTTTTCATCCTGCGCGGTCCGGAGACACAGCTGCATGACATTCTTTGGGCCGTCCATGACGGAAAAAACCGTGGTAGAAGCGAGGGGGAGTAAAATTCCGGGGAGTTCCCGGTTACGGTGGGAGGTCGGGGGCTGAGCGATGCGCGTTTCTCTCGTACACATACGCGTGTGTGTGCGAGGCATTGGCTCTAACTGAACCCGAGCGAGGCGTTGGGCTCTAACTGAACCCGAGCGATTGCACTGCAGGCTACGCGTTACTGAACCCGAGCAATTAATCGATGGCTGTTAACTGAACCTGTCGGGGATATACCCCGCGGTATGACCCGGCCGGAATTGGCGGCTCACTGGTGACCCGCCCGGAGCTTGGCGGTTCAGAGATAACCTGGCCGATCTTGGCGACTCATTAGTAACCCGGCGGGTGGGTCAGATGGACAACAAGGCCTAAAGCCCAGAAGGCCGGCTCACGTTATGATGGGCCGGATTAAAAGGAAAGGGATGACGAATATTTCCTTTACGAGGAAGCAAGACCCGGACTTGTAATTAACTTGTAAGAGAAGATAGACTAGTCCTAGTCCTACTAGGACTCCACATGTAACCCGCCCCTCTAACTTATATAAGGAGGGGCAGGGCACCCCAAAGAGGGACGAGGAACAAGAAACAATCTCTAGGGCTAGACACCGAGAGCCGGTTCCCGGCGACTCTCCCGTGATCATAATGAGACCTAGCCTCAAACATCATGTAGGGTTGTTACCGGATGATGTTTCCCGGGGCCCGAAGCTGTCTAAATCCTTGTCTTGTGTTGCGTCTCTCGATTCCGCCCAACCCCTCTCAAGCTACCGCATAAATGCGTTGGCCTCACGACTAAGTCCTTACACTAGGACATCTGCCGTGACAATTCCACGACAGTTGGCGCCCACCGTGGGGCTCGCGCACGGTGGTGTTGAGTTCTTGGATGGATATTTTCTAGGGTATCGAGAAGCTCACGATTGAGTAGAAAAGGAAGAGCCGGCGCAGAGAAATTGCGTAGGGTAACCCGGCGTGGTACAACCTTAAGCAAATCCGGCAAATTCAGCAGTCAACTGGAACAAATCATGGGCGAGAAGAAAAATATTTTTGATCCACGAGAATTGTGATTGAGGAGATCAAGGTTTTCGTCTGTACGCGCGGCCACTGTGTCACGGGGTCTACTTTCCATTAAAACAGCAGTCATACGGATCAAGTCCCGAGAGGCACGGTCGATTTACTCGGTGGACGCTCCAAGAATTATAAAAGAAAAGAAAAATCATCAGCTCAAAACGCTGGACGCGAAGGACCGGGTGTGTCCACAGCGTGCAAGCCCCGCCCGGTCATCACTCAAGAAGCAGAACCAGCCGAAGACCCAACAGGAATCAAATCTCGTTTCCCAAGGCGATCTTGGAGGGTGCATCACGGACTCCCAAAGAAATTTTCTTTTGTGCACAAGAACACAAGTCGATCTAGGCTACACATGACGTGGAGGAGAGAAGGCGATGCCACGGTTAATTGGTACTAGTCAGACCCCAATCGTACGCAAGTTACCGAGACCGTCATCGCAACCCGCTGCCGTTGGTGTGATGCCACTGCTGCAAATCACGCAGAGTCATCCGTCGCGTCTCAACCACAATCCGCAACCCTGGCCGAGTCTTCTACAAATGCCCGAATCATGGGGTAATAATATGTTTAAGTGTTGTTCTGCTGCTTTCAGTTACTGATTTTTTTAATAGTTTGGTTGATGATCTTCCAATTTGATTCGTGCAGAAAAGGGAAGATTCGTGTGATTTGTATTTCTGGGAAGTTGCTGATGTGGGGGAATGCAACTATGCTGATTATTTGGTTAGCCGAGGAATCCCAATACCAGCAGGTTGGGGTGTTGGACAAGTAACTGAAGGAACGACAGAAGAGGAAGATGCAGAGCAGAAGGTTAAAGATGCAGTTCGTCTGATCATGGCCAAGCAACAACTGCTGAACGGCCTTGACAGCAATGAGGAGATGGGCAAAATCGATGTGCTCTGTAGGATGATTGTCTCTTTATTTGAAGTGTATGTAGCACTCGTGATGTATTCAGTGGCTACGACATGAGCACTTTGCTGAAACTAGTAATGAATGAAACCTGTGTAGCAGGCTGGGCGTAGTGTTGTGAACATCTAATGATTTCTATTAACGGAAATCAGGGGGTATCCCCTTTTGCTCATATAAATAAATAAATAGCAGAGGCCCTGTCGGGTCAGCTTTGTTCTCATTCGAAGACATCGAGCAAATTGCAGTCCAACAGCAAACTATGTCATCAAATTCAAGTTTCACAGCCAAATATGAGTACAACTAAACAACAATGTCATCATGTTTTAGTTGTCATACAATCACCAAACACAAATCAGCATACATAACAAGTGATGTTCTCACAGCAAAATACTAAACAACATGTTCATCAAGTTTCAGTTGTCATAGCAAACACAATTTCACATAGTAGATAAAAAACATCTTCTAACAGGCAAATACGACAAAAGCAATGTAATCATCATCCGCAACAGCAGCGTCAACATCTTCGCCATGTGTATCAATCTGAATCGTAATTCCCCACGGTGTCATCTTCTTCTTCGTCCTCAACGTCCTCGAACGTTGGCTTCTTCTTGATCAACTCTTGTATGTCCACAGCACGATAGGCAATCTTTTCGCCGGCGTCAATGACGTGATGGTTCTTAAAGATATTAGGAACATCTGTGTTATCTTGTACATCAGGAGCAGTGTAAGCACCATCTTGTTGTGCAACTTCATTAAACGAATTCCTCTGCTCAGACCTTTGCAATACTCTCCAGTCATCGCTACGTGCCAATGTGTCTTCCAAGAAAAATATCTGTGCTGCTTGATTTGCCAAAATAAAAGGCTCGTTGGTCTGGTACGCTGCCTTGACATTGATGGATTTGAAATAATCATCAGCTCTGGGTTTTGTGATCCTGGAAAACAGGTTATACCAACGACAGCATAACAGAACCACACACCGATGATCCTCGAAACTAGAGATATACTGCAACTGAACAATGTCTGTTATGTTAGCATACATTTCAGTTGTCTCTTTGTCATACGTATCCATGCTCATGATGGCACTGTTTTGTGTATTCCTGCCTTCGTCTCGTGCAAGGGTGTTGTAGCGCACATCTCCAACAACGCAAGATTCATAATGTCTTACCCGAGTATCAGGACCCATTGCTAGTGAGTAAAGGGCATCATCAACTGCCTGCCCATCCTCCCGCATCTTCTTAACCTATGGTTAGAAAATAGACAAGTTGATCATCTTATGTACTCAATATATTAAAAAAACTGACAGTGCACTTCAAAAGCTTACATGGTTCTTGAACCATTTCGCAAATCCTGCCATAACCAGTTTGTCAATGTTTCTTGGATTTTGCGGCAGTAACTCCTCTTTGTAGATGCTGCACAACATAGTGATTGTGTCAAACATCTAAATATATAAGAATGTGCTGCAAGTTTAGTAGACTACGATGTATAAGCTGCAGTACTGCACTTACTTGATATAAGGTAGTATCTCAGGACAGTTATTCAACACATACTAAACCATTTTGTCCAAATCTTTAGGTTTGTCCTCTTGTCAACTCTTCCGTGTAACTCGAACAGAATAATCGAAAACATTGAGCCCGGGATTGTCTTCACCCACCTCTTTGCTAAGCTAATCAACTGTTTCAATGTATTTTGAGCAGAATGTCAATGCTTCTGTAGCAACGTAGGCCTCTGCAATGGAACCCTCGGGTCTAGCTCTGTTCCTAACATAGCCCTTGAAAGTGCCTAGCCGCCTTTCAATAGGGTACATCCAGCCATACTATACTGGACCTCTAAGTAGTGCCTCATCAGGTAGATGAACAGCCAAATGCACCATCACATCAAAGAAGGCTGGAGGATATATCTTCTCAAGGTCGCATAGGATAGTTGGTATCTTGTCTCTAAGACACTCCAAAGCATCTATCCTGATATTCCTACTACAGAGTTCCCTGAAGAATTGTCCCAACTCTGCAACTGCTCTGTATAAGTCAGGGCGGCCCAATCCTCTAAGGATAACAGGTAAAACCCTTTGAAGTAGGACATGGCAGTCATGAGTTTTCAACCCTTGTACCTTGTTTCCATCTGCACTGACTCTCCTTTCAGGGTTGGAAGCAAATCCATGTGGGAATCTCACACATGACAGGACCTCGCAGAATTCTTTTCTTTTTCCCTTGTCCAAGACGTACACAGCTGGTGCCATATCCCGTGGTTTACCTTCATCTTGCACCTGCAAATCCTTTCTAATACCCAGGTGTGTCAAATCAATCCTAGATTTTAAAGTTTCTTTCGTCTTGCCTTCAATATTAAGAAGTGTGTCGATAATGCTATCACATATATTTTTCTCGATGTGCATCACATCAAGATTATGCTGCAGATCCAAATCTTTCCAATACTCCAAGTCCCACAAAGTGGACCTGCGGGTAAACAATAATCTCTCTTCTACCCTGCCATGCTTCCTTTTCCCGCTACCATTACCAGGATGGTTTCCTGGTGTAATATGCCTGACCTTCTCTAATTGCACTTGCAACTCATCGGCGGTGAGCCTCTTTGGCGCATCACAGTTTTCATGCTTTGCATTGAACACATGTCTTCTGTATTTTCTAGGATGCGGCTTGTCCTTGGCAAGGAAACGGCGGTGTCCAATGTAACAGATCTTGCTAAGTATTGCGTATGACAGCGGATTCCTGTCACAGCGAATACATGCATTTTAACCATGTGTCATTCGCCCTGACATAGTGCCCAAAGCCGGATAATCATGGATGCACCAAATTATAACAGCACGCAGAAAGAAATCAGCTGGTGGGCTGCTATATAGGTCTCGAGTGAGAACACCCTTCGATAGCTATTGAAGTTCCTCCACAAGAGGCTCCATGAACAAATCAAAATCCTCTCCAGGACTTGATGGACCTGGGATGAGCAAGGCCATCATGTAGTTTGATTCTTTGGTGCAGACATTTGGAGGCATGTTGTAAGGGATAACAAGCACTGGACACATGCTATATGTGGCGCTCTGGTGGCCAAATGGGTTAAATCCATCTGAAGCTAAGCCAAGTCTAATGTTTCTCGGGTCAGCAGCAAACTCTTTGTGTTTATCATTGAAGCTTTTCCACTCACTACCATGAGATGGATGGCTCATTACATTCTGATCTCTGTACTCCTGGTTCCTAGAATGCCATAGTACATCCTCTCTTGTTTCAGCATCATGAAACAACCTCTGCAATCTTCGTGTAATTGGAAAATGTCTCAGAACATTATGAGGAATCCTCTTCACAGCATCGCCATCTTTCCATCTTGATCATTTGCATTTCGGGCATTCACTTAGGTTGGCATAATCCTTCCGGAACAGAACACAATTATTCTTACAAACATGGATCATATCATATCTGATTCCAACTGCACGAAGGAAATTCTTTATTTTACTGTAGGTGTGTGGCAGCTCAGACGCATCTGGGAAAGATTTGCGGAAAGCAGCCTACATCGCATCGAATGATTCGTTGGTCATCCGCTTAGATGTCTTCACCTGAAGAAAGGTGACCATAGCTGAGAATACTGACAGCTTATTTCCTGGGGTGAGAGCAACGTTGCATTGTTCCAACATGCGGGCCCACCGTTTTTCTTGTGCAGGCGAAAGTTCACGGAATGCACGAGCATTTCGTAGCATTGTTTCAATGTTGGTCAAACTCACTGGCTCCGCCACCACCACCACCTCCTCCTCTTCCACCTGAGCATCAGGCAGATCAAGATGGTGATCTGCTGCTTCCACGTAGTCAATAACATTGACGTTCACAGCTTCACCCTGATGAACCCACCTAGTATATGTGACCGACATCCCATACAAGTGTAGATGATTTTGAACAGTTGACTGGGTTCTTGTAACTGAATTCATACAACTGCTACACGGGCAGAGCACATCTGATTCCGGACCACCGTACTCAGCTCTGATAAAGTTCATGAAGTTTTCAACCCCCTCGACATATGCAGCGGAGAATCTTCGAGCAGAAGTTATCCAAGTCATGTCCATCTGTTAGACATACAAATTAGTTCTTCTACTAGATATTACAGGAAAAACATATATGGTTTTTTATGAAGTCCCAAAAAAATACCTAGGTCGATGTCTAAAGCTATGGCAAGATATTTGGACGAGCAGATCTAAGTAACGAAATATATGTAAAGCTAATTCAGCAAACAGATTTGAGTGCCAAATTATGGCAGGCTGTTTCAGCAGTCAATAAGGCCGAGCACACAACCATCGAACTATCGAAGGCCATCGCAGCAACAAAGATCGAGTATAAAACGGTGTAGAGCTATTTCACCTAACAGATTGGCTACTAGACCATGGCAATCTACGTCACAATAAATATGTGGCAGGATATTTTAGCAACTAATCGGCCTTGGCATGCCATCTCAGCTAAGCAGATTGAGTGCAGAACAGGGCAAGGAAGCTTCTTAAGTAGAGCATATTGACAGTAAACTACTTCGGCAAACAGTGAGATTAACAACGTCTATCAGCTAACATTCAGCGCTACACCGACATGAACGGGCCTCAGTCTAGAATGCGCATACCGTGGGAGAAGCTGACCGCCGTGCGTCTCCACACGAACGTCGCCAGCGGTGGCGGCGCTGACCGCCGTGCGCCTCCACAAGAACGTAGCCAGAGGTGGCGGCGAGGCTAGAGGACGACAGTCTACGAGAGCCTACTGTGGGAGCGAGAGGATCGCCGAACCGCGGCGCCGACGTATCGGCGCGGCGGGAAGGGCGGCTTTGGCGGAGCGAATGGAGTGGAGGGGGACAGGGGGGGAGGGGGGTTTGGGGAATATTATTGGCTAGTTGGCCGAAGGGCGGTTGAATCGGATTTGGGGGGAATTTTTGGGTGTGGGGGGGGGGGAGGATTTTGGCGTGGTGGGCGGGGGGAGTTTGGCGCATGGTCGGTTTCTCCAAGTGCAGTCCCACGTGTCAGTGAAGAGGCAAGCCGAAGCGCGTTCCATTTGCGTGAGCCGTGTGCAGGACCGAACGTGTGTGGGGTGCAATGCGACCGCGACAGGAGTGTTGTGAGTGTACCGCCTTTTTTCCTTTTAAACTAGGTGCTTCGCCCCCTCAAAAAAAAATTGTTGCTTCGCGCGATCCATCGATACTACTACTAGTAATCCGGTAATCCCGACTAAAACGGCGCGGCCGGGTCTTTTCCCGCGCGATATGCTGGGAGGTTGGCTTAGTTGGGTTTTTTAGGACGAGTAATGCTACACCTACGTAATCCCAGTTACGTAATTAACATAATGTGAAACGTGTGAGCTGTTGATTGTAGATTGGGGGAGGGAGGGGCCCACCACCATGAAAATCAGGGGAGTAGAGAGAGAGGCAATTGACGTTAACCCTTTTGTAGGTTCCCGTAGATGTAGAAAGATGTGAAATGCGGGAATGTGTAGTGGACGTACTATTGGAGTACCTAAGATAATTTGTGTATGTATAGACCCTATGTGTTTATTTTACTTCGCATGTTAGATTTGTCTCGGTTCAATAAAAAGCAGAGTTGGTGATGATGGTGTGCCTGTCATCCTGTAATATAGGCCGTCCGATCTATATCTAACGGATAGGAAGGAAACTATGACAATTTACCCGCACTCCTTTCCACATTTGCAGATAAGTTTTTCCCTCGTTCATCCTTTTCTCCCACAAGATCTTGATCTTCCGTGCAACGCACGGGCATCTTGCTAGTACTCCTACAATATGTATATTATTGTGAAAGTTCATATACACCGGTCGAGATTAATGCAAACATAGCAGATTTTCATTACATTTTGAACTTTTATAGGACAGAAAAATAAAAGAAACCCGACCCGAAACCTATTCTATGGCGGCAACCGACGTCCTCCATCTGCGATCTCTATGTACGGGGGCGGGGTTCAAGACCCGTGAAGTGAAGGTGCGGTCTCCGGCGAGGAAGAGTAGAACACGGGATACGGACCGGCCAGTTGGCACACCATGCCCTGCCGCCTCCCATGCCCTACTCATCCTCGGAGGAGTCCCCGACCTCGGCGGTGCCAGACGTTGGACGGCGGCAAGTAGGACGCGTGGCTGACGGTGCTCCCGTCGTCGGCCGCCAGCGTGGCCCGCTTGTGCGGTCGCGTCCGTGTCCGGCTACGCCGCTATTGCGTCGCTAGAGGCGACTTGAGCGAGGGCGGCGACCTCGAGCTTCATCCCTGAAGACAAGCTCTCCCGCAGAGCGTTCGCACTTGCGGTCATGGCGCATGTGGTGCTACGTAGGAGGACGATGCGCTATGGTGTGGAGGTTAGCTGGGCGTTGCCGCTTTAAGTAGCGCATTCCGGTGAGGCCAAGCGTCCGGGTGCATCATTAAGTCGCCGGAGTTGGTTCCTCGGGCACCGAGCCTCTTAACGACGACATAGGAATGGCCGGCATGAATGCGGGCAGCTGGCGCTGGCTGGGAACGCACCACGCGATGGCACGAGGGACGAGGGTTTTGGTGTGCCAGGGTAGTCAGCTGCGGTCGTGGCAACGTTGGATATGCCCTTTGCTCACATGCGATCCCCGCATGTCATAGAAAAAGCAAGACGACCCGGCATGGTCTCAGGTCCAGAGGATGCAGTTGGCCGCGCTACACCACTCCGCGGACGCGTCGCGGCGCCCCGTGCATCCTCGACGAGCCGGGTGTTGGGGTGTGTTTGGATTGTGGCCAAAGTGCACCTTACAAAAATTTTGGTCATGACCCAAAGATTGGTCTTTGTTTGGATGGTTGCCATTTTTTTGGCATGCCAATGAACTCTAGGCAACTCTAGTTCATTTTTCTTGCCAATGTCGGCCAAATCATGGGCAACCAATACCTCAACCAAAATTTTGGTCATGACCCAAAGATTGGTCTTTGTTTGGATGGTTGCCATTTTTTAGGCATGCCAATGAACTCTAGGCAACTCTAGTTCATTTTTCTTGCCAATGTCGGCCAAATCATGGGCAACCAATACCTCAACCAAAATTTTGGCTACCCAATGCTTTGATGGGGCAACCTTGGGCACAAACCAAACATACCGTTGGTCGTGCCACAGCACTAACGCCACCCTCGGCACACTAAAACCGACCGTGTCTAGCGACGATATGAGCGTGTCGCTCACCACGGTCGCCGTGTACAGAGGCGGTCTGGAGCTGCGCCCCGTTGTTGGCCCCAACGACCCACATGAATGGTTGTCGGTGGCGAGGAGGTCGTGGGCCAGCTCCTCCATTGGACTAGTATGCGCTACGACGTCCCGACGGGTGTGCCCCACATGTCGGTTTGCCAGTTTTCCCGGCCATATTCGAGCGTCAGTGCTCTGCGTTGCGCATTAGGCCTTTCACTATGTAGGCCAAGCGAGCCAACTTATTGTTTATTTGAGCCGTTCAAGTATAATCATGTGGCGTTTGCTTATTTCTTATTCCTCTCCAACCCTCTTCTCCATCGATCATGTCGCCCTCCAGTCGTGTCCATCCTCCCGCATGCCTCATTTGAACATTCCGCCGAGTATCATTCGCATGTACCCACCCTAGTCCTCTTTCAATAGATCTCCGGACCCCGAGATGAAATCGAGAGGGAACGAGTGGGGGCACGTGATACCTAAGGCGGATTCAATATTTTGAACCGGTGATCATAGCATCCGCAAATCATATATAAAGGGTATTCAATGTTCGTTTCGTTTTTGAACGTACAATATACTCCCCCTATCCTTGCTAGTTTACATATAAGTTTTATGTGTAGTCAAAGTATCTCTACTTTGATCAAAAAGGTATCAACATTCAACAACGCCCAATCAATATTGTTAGATTCGTACGTACTCCTACATTTGTACTCAAGATGGTTTCCAATTTGACTATTGACAAGATTAATAGTACATGAGATGTATAATGTGAAAATTATATCATTGGAAACTCCTTTCACATACGAATTTGACCATATGCTTTGTGTAAGTCGCATGTCATATATTATTACTCTAACATTTGGTCAAAGTTAGCCTCGAAAAACGCATTAGACCCTGTATGCTTTGTGTAAGTTGCATGCCATATATTATTACTCTAACATTTGTGTAAGTTGCATGTCATATAGTATTACTCTAACATTTGGTCAAAGTAGTATAGTGGAAGTGGATCCTCTGACGTAGGTATCCCTGCCTTACCCTCCCTTTCGGTCACTTACTGCGGACCCCATGCTTGCTAGGCCTCGCATGTCAGTTACTCAATGGGTTCGGCCACGTCAGGGGAGCCTCATCCGTAGTATACTCCCTATGTTTTATTTACTCCGCATAAAACAGAGGGAGTGGTGGTATAATAAATGACGCGGGTGGGGGAGGGGGAGGGACGTCAATTTGCTCTCAACTGCGGTCCCACAAGCAAGTGAAAACGCAAGACGAAGCGCGTTCCATTCGGTGAGCGACGTGGAGGGTCCAGCGTGCTGGGCTGCAAGGCGAATGCGACAAGAGCGATGTACAGTCAAAACCGATTGACCGGTCGTCACCGGAACCACTATTCACACCAGAACCTTCGCTGCTCGGCCTACGCCAGCCACTGCTCTAAAACCAGACCAAATCACTAGCCCATTCCCCCACCTTTCGATCCCCTAGCCTGCGTCAAGCGTCCCCTAGTTCGTCGGAAAGCCATGGTGCGCCGCAAGATCACTTACTACAAGACGCTGACGCCGGAGCGCCGCGCAGAAATCGCGGCGGCGGTCGGTGCCACAGACCTCCGTTCCCAAGCTCGCTTTGCGGTGGGCCAATCCCCGAATTCTCTGGAGCCAAGCTACAAGGAGGAGGAAGCCGATCCAATGTTCTTGGCGGAGGTCGCGGCGCAGAAGGCCCCCGATGGGTATGAGACGATGGACGTCGACTTCGTGCCGGCGTCCGAGTCCCCCATGGTCCAGGCGGACTAGCGGTTCAACATGGCGATAATAAAGGAGGAACGGGAGGCAGAGGCTCAACTCGACGCAGAGCGCGCACATGCCGCTGCCATCGAGGCTCTCCTGCAGGCGGAACCGGATGTCGTGGATGTGAACCGGGCGGCGGAGGCTCAACTTGAGGCGGAGCGTGCGGATGCCGCTGCCATCGAGGCTCTCCTGCAGAAGGAACCAGACGTCCTGGACTTGAACCGGGCGGCAGAGGCTCGACTTGACGCAGAGCGCGCGGATGCCGCTCTCATCAACGCCCTCCTGCAGGCGGAACCGGGCGTTCTGGACTTGAACCGGGCGGCGGAGGCTCCACTCGACCCGGAGCGCGTGGATGTCGCTGCCATCGAGGCCCTCCTGCAGGCGGAACCGGACGTCCTCAACTTGAACCAGGCTGTGCTCTCGTCCGTGCAGAGCGCCCGCACACTCCGCTTGAACGAGTAGCTGGAGGCTAAGGACAACCACGGTGCGGAGACACACGTCGGCAGTGACGGCTGGTTCGCGCCGGCAGCCAAAGACGACGAGGCCGTCTCTTTTCGCGAGCATTGATAGTTTTTCTTTATGTTGTTGGTTTTATGGATCTTTTGCTGTGTAAAAACATATATTTGTTAGGCAAGTCGCCTGACTTGGGTCAGTCTACCATTTCAGGCGGTTGGATGAATATCCTACGTCTCCTAACCCTTCTTTCCTTCTTCCTCACCTCTTCTTCTTCCCCAACAGACCACCGCACGGGCCGTACGGATACTCCCTGTCAGGACCCCGATTCCAAGTCACATCGATCTAGCCGGTAACACCTCATATCACTTTGCGGCCTCATGCACGGTATTCCCATGGCCCGGGACCGTTTGCGCCTTTTGGCTCACATATATGATAGTGTCGCTAGCATCCATATGACAGAGAACCCGGGTCGACATGACTAGTCGTGAACCCAAAGTGGCACTAACTTACGGGGACATGCATACATGAATCAACACCAAGCATGTCGGTCAGCAGCGTGCGCATCCGGGCTGTAGCACTGGGCTAACAGGACTCCGGGAACCCGGGCTGTAGCAGGCTAGGCAGGACTCCGTATGTCACCGCGTGACATTTCCCCGAAGGGACAGACACAGGAACGAAGTGAATCACATGCCGGCCAGTCAAGTGTTCCAGAGCAGTAGTGCTGCGCTAGCAGGACTCCGGTGAACCGGGCTGTAGCGGACTACTATGGCTCATGGAAGCACAAGACTACATTTCCCCATAAGAGAGGCTACCAAGGATAAACAACTAGGTTGTCGGATCCCACACATACCAAGCATTTCAATCATACACACAATATGCTCGATATGTCTAAATACAACATGGCATCACAGCATAACTCTACGACTCAAGTATTTATTCATTAGGCTCCGAGGAGCCAAGATATTACAAACATGGGTCTCATGACCCAACATTCAGAGCATACAAGTCAAAGCACATGCGGAAGTTTAACATGTCTGAGTACAGACATCTACAAATGAAAAAGGTTGAGAAGCCTGACTATCTACCAGATCCTGCCGAGGGCACAAGATCGTAGCTGAGGTAACAAGCTAAACGTTGAAGTCCACGCGGAACTAATAGCGAGACTGAAGTCTCTCTGCAAAACATAAAATAGGCAAATGTGAGTACAAATGTACCCAGCAAGACTTACATCAGAACGATCTACATATGCATCGGTATCAATAAGGGGGTGGTGGAGTTTAACTGCAGCAAGCCAGCTTTGACTCAGTGGCTAACCTGAACTACGACTGCAAGTAACTCTTTTGAGGTGGCGCACACGAGTCCACATATTCACCATATCAATACACCACTATGGATCCACTCTCGTCTCCCTACGAGAAGGCCATCCATAGCACTCACGCTTATCTTGCGAGTTTTAGAGTATCCACTTTCACTTGTCTATGAACTGCATAGGCAACCAAGTAGTCCTTTACCGCGGACGCAGCTATTCGAATAGAAGATGTTAACCCTGCAGGGGTGTACTTCTTCACACACGCTCTCACCACTTATCGCCGTTTACACGACATGTACTCGGCAACCTTCAAGCGGAAGCCCAGTGAGGGTGTCGGCCACGGCCTACCTAAACACTCAAGTCTCTAGTCCAGGTTTATCGCCTATTCAGGTTCCATCCGCAGGGAGTTCGGCCGAGGTTTCCACATACGGCCCCGAACGATGTGTGCAGGGTTCCCGAGACACCAAACGGGCGCCCGGTACACCGTGCCACGTGCCTACCGCATCACAGCCCACCCCTCGGGTCAGCGCTGCGCACGGCCTCCAGCATACTACAACCACCAGAAACTACTTGCAACTCCTGGACAGAGGACAAGGGTGGATAAGAAGCCGAGAGGGTCCATTGGTTTCGGGCCCAATGCATGGTAGTAGCTGAATCTTAAATCACACATACAGATCTCAGTGCTTAAGGACGGTTCCAATGAAACAACCCACCATGTACTCCTACATGGCCTCTCATCGATACCTTTACCAAATCGTGTTCACACACTTAGCTCACACCCAGTAGGACATGTTCATCACCATTCCAATTCATCCCCGATGAATCAGACCTGACTCAACTCTAAGCAGTAGCAGGCATGACAAACAAGCATGAATGAGTAGGCACATTAGGGCTCAAACAACTCCTACTCATGCTAGTGGGTTTCATCTATTTACTGTGGCAATGACAGGTCATGCAGAGGAAAAGGGGTTCAGCTACCGCATCATGTAACAGTTGAATCGATGTTGTCCTAATGCAGTAAAAGAGAGCAGAAGCGAGAGAGTGGGATTGTATCGGAATGAACAAGGGGGTTTTGCTTGCTTGGCACTTCTGAAGATAGTATAGCTCTTCATCGGTGTCATCGAACTCATCGTCGGAATACGTCTATCGAGAGGGAACAACCACCGGCAATAGAGAGGAAACACAATCAATGCAATGCACAATATGATGCATGATCATGACATAGCAATATGGGTGTGTTGGGCTAATGCAAGTACAACCAGATGGGTTTGAGCTATTTTGAACCAAAGATTCAAAGTTCAAACTCATTTGTGATCTTAAATAGTGCTTTATCATGTTTTGCACTAAACAGCGAGTTAGCTTGTTTAAACATGCATGAAACTAGTACAGATGGATACATTGGATTTTTCTGATCATTTTTCATATATAACTTATTTCATTCTGAGTTATAGATTATTTTCTATGATTTTTAGAAGTTAGCACTATTTTCTGAAATTACCTGAATAAGAATAAATCCAGAAAAGTCTATTACTGCGTCAGCATTGCATCATGCTGACCTCAGCAGGTCAACTGACCTGGTCCAGGTCAAACCTGACCAGTGGGGCCCGCCGGTCAGTGGCTCAGTTAATTAACTGAGTTAATTAGCGCTAAGGTAACACAAACTATAATGTCAGCAGGGCTGGGCCTACATGTCAGCGAGTCGGTGGGTTAACTAAGTTAATTAACACTAATTAAACCTAACACTAATTAAGCAGGGGCCTGGGCCCACACGTCAGGACCCAGGGGAGGTCAAACCGGGGTCAAACCCCATGTCAGTGGGGTCAAACCCACCGGCGACGTGACGCCGGCGAGGCGAGACGCGACGGAGGGCTGCGGGATTCCTCCTCCGGCGAGCAAATGGCCGGCGGAGGGCATCTGCGAGACGCGGGCACTCGTCCGCGTCGAGTGGTTGCTGCAGTTGGGCCTGGGATGGCCGGAGTCATCACCGGCGTCGACCTTGGCGGTCGCCGGAGCTTGGGTGAGCTCGGGGTCAACGCTACGGTGGCCAGGGTGGCCTGTGCGGGGCACCTACGTGCTCTACGCGGTGCAGAGAGGGAGCTGAGCACGACGGCCGGACCGTTAGGTGGCCAGAGATACGTCGGCGGCGAGCACAAGCGGCGGCCCGCGCGGCGAGCAAGGTGCGGTGCCTACAATGCACGAGAGCGAGAACGGTGAGGGGGGAGAGGACCAATGGCTCACGGCGAGTGCAGAGAAGCGAACGGCGAGCTCGGGGGAGAACCGGAGCGGTCGGGGCGGCGGAGGAGATCTCGTCATCGGGAGGTTGGAGACGAGCTCGGTGAGGATGTTCGGGGGCTTTCGGCGGGGTGTGGCTCGGTGAGGGGGTGGAGGACGAAGTGGCGGAGCTTCTGGGCGCGTCGGCGAGGCGTGGGGTGGCTGGTGGCCATAGCTACGGCGAGCGGCGGCTGTGGCTGCGCTCGGGCGGGTGCGAGAGGAGAGCCAGAGGAGGGAGAGAAGCTCGGGAGAGAGAGTGAGAGAGGTTTAGGGGGTGCGTGGCGTCGCGAGGGAGGTCCAGGGCGATGGGAGGGCCAGCTAGGCAGGGTGGAGGTGGCTGCACGGCGGTGCGCGTGCGTCGGGCACGCGCCCGTCCTCCTGGCAAGGAGGAAGACGACAGGAGGAGGCCAGTGGGCTGGCCCAGTTGGCTGGGCTGCCAGGTGAGCGCCAGGTAAGTTCTTTCTCCGCTCTGTCTTTTCTAGTTTTGTTCTGTTTTCTATTTATGCAAAAAAAATTAATTTGGTTTTTAAAACCAAATTGCTTTTAGAAATTCTGAAAAATAGTTGTGGGCACTAAATGAATTATTCCAGAGGCCCTCAACTAATTCCAAAATTGTTGGAGCATTTAAAATATTTATAGTATTTAAATGCCCCAATTCAAATACAATATGAGTTAATTCAATAACCAGAATGGCCTAAAAATATGTGCATCATTTTTGGCAGAGGTTTTCAGCTTTATCAAAAATCCTGAATTTTTCTAAAGGGCATTCTGAGTTCATTGAAAAGATTTAAGCTTGAACCTAGTTGAATTGATTTAGTGCCAGGGCTTGGTCTTCCCCAATTCAAATTTCCTTTGAATTTAAACATGATGCATGAACACTGATGCAACTATTTTGCAGTCACGAATCTAGGGCTGTGACAACTCACCCCTACTAAACAAGAATCTCGTCCCGAGATTCAAGACGTGAGGTAAGCAGACAAGGGGGACACAAATCTAACACCATCTTCTCGATCCAATTGCTCTTCTCGAAGATGTTGATTCATTGCATCATGTTGATCTTGACATCTTTGCTTTCGAGATCTTCACCCAACACGACAAGGGAAAGAGAGGGAAGCTCTATAGGATTCGATCTTCACGAAGATCAAGCAAATCATGATCAACTCAAGGGATGAGATGTAGTAACATCTCTCGAACTGAGACACAAAACACACATCGAGAGGGATGGAAGAAACAGATGGCGAAAGTTCAATTTGGTAGGCAACAATTCCGTAACGGGGCATGGTTTCAAAGTAGCGAGGAGACTGATTGCCATGACTCCGTAACGGGGCACCTTAGGAAAGGTGACTCGTAGAATTATTCCCTTAAGTGGCAAAAAGAATTACTTTTCATACCAAGATCATTGGAACTCTTCTTACCAGCCTGAGGCAATTTACGAATCGATCGTTTGACGGAGTTCGGGAGAATGACACACTCGGGCTAGAATGGACGATGTGGACTACCTTGTTGAAGACAACGCAAGGGGTGATTTTGCTTGCGCGTGCACTCTAGAACTTGAGCAATTCCATATTCATCAAGGTTCTACCAACATCCATGTCAAGGATCCTAGCAACCCAACATACTACCATGATGAATAGTGATGGACAATGCAGATGCAAAGGAAGACATCACTTTCTCAGATTTCACCTTAGCAAAGCCAAGGGAACTAAATATGGATGATCGACCGAGAGACATTTAGCACTCCGCTTCTAATGTTCTCCTTGATGTGCCAGTGTACCCCATTTATAGATATGGTTTGGTATCTAGAACATCAAGTAAAAGGTCGGACTTCGGGAACACAAAAATCCATAAGGAACAACTATGGAAGTAAATCCTACTGAATCCTTATGGGGAGGTGGCCAACTTTATCAATCAGGATACTACAATAATAGGTCTTCTCGCTGAGTGTGTTGGCCAGGACATCCACTTACCGGGTTACCGAGACCAATATTATAGTTCTTGGGAGGTGTTCCAACCATCATATGTGCCTGAGATTCAGATCTGGCTGGTAACAGGATATTTCAGACAGCATGTCCGGAAAAAGGAAGTTTTGCAACACAAACCGACGGGATGGCGTTGCGAGATTCTCGGGAGATGAAATTTGGTAGCAAGCTCCAAAACACGAGCTGGTTCTGCTACAAACCTGTGAACACGCTGTCCAAGACAAGACCACATAGTAGTCTTACAACAAAACGCTACCGAGTTCAGGTGGGGAACCATCATTAATGACATCGAAGTCTCCACGCGTGGAAGTCCAAAGAATTCACCTTAGAACAGACTCCTTTATCATGAACAAATCAATCAGTGGCTTGGTGTGCTAGGGATGCATATGGAATGAAGATGATCAGTCTATCATACCACAGAATACTTTGCACGTGCATGATTGACTTGGGATGATTCCAGAGGAAACAACATTGACTTTCTCGAATTCACGGCGGCAACTTGCATCAATGCACATGTATTAGAGGAAGTCACTTCTTTGACCCGAGCATATGCTTCATGAACGGAACACGAAGGCAATGCTTTAAAAGTTTCCAACACTGTTTAATGTTCAACATGAATCATGGACGAGGTAAAATGTTGCTGATGGGCTCAACAACAAGTCACCAAGATTTCCCTATAGATGGAGTTCCATAATTAGGTGAAGACGGTGATAGCATTGGTCAGACCGAAAGATATAATGGTGTATGCTCGAGGGATCAACCACGAGTAAGACATCATTATGAATATCATTGGTTCTGATTTGACTTGACGATAGCCCACACTCAAGTCAAAGTTTGGATAAAATGATAGGTCCATTAACTAATCATGAGGATCAATCGATGAAAATACCATCTTTCTTCAACACAGATACAAGATATCCCTTAGGGATGAGCTAGGTCGGGCAAGCTTTTATCTTCCAACTCTCCAAGTTGTTGTCTAGCTTAACCAACTAGCTCAAGGGTATGCAACACAGACTCTTGGAGAAGGGTTGGTTACAAGAAACCAACTTGATCACGACCTCAACATAGCGGTCAGGGGACAACCTGGAAATACTTCCGAGAAGATATTCGGAAAATCACGAACCACCGACATGTTACTAAGCTCGAGATCAGTCTTGCTTTCAAGGCAAGACGATGTGATCAAAAGAGCAAGGGTTTGACAAAATCCTAACTCATCGATCGAAGGGTGCACCAACAAAAATGGACTAGGTAGCACGATCAGTCCTGGGATGGTGATTCAATAACCAACACGCTAATGATGAGAATATTGCCCATTAACTACCAAGCAACGAGGTTGCTAGGAGTATCGATTTCACGCATCGAAGTTCACTTGTCGGCATTCCGGTTACAACAACACGGGACCAAGGAATGAATAATGATAGCGAGAAGTATCACTACGTCAAGAATTCATAAGAGGTGGTGCAGTTCTCATGACATTCTTGACATAAAGATGGTAACACTCCAAGGTAGAACAGAGCAAAAGCTGGATTGGCATTTTAATCCACGAAATACAACTACTATGACCCAATCCTGGATATGGATGAGGTACTAGAGTTTGTTTCTCCTGGTCATTGTACAACAGAATGGCTTGACGGACCACAAGAATAATGGGCATCGATGAACACGAGTGCACGACTACTCCTGACTATCAATTGATGGACGGGGGGTCAGAATACAACTAAAGAGGGACAACCCAAGGAACATATAACTTTCTGATTTGTGGATGCATAGATTAGTATGTCGAATCAAGTTCAACAGGTTTCTACCGGATAACCCATGCAGAGAAGGTAGGACTGGCAGATTCACAATTCTTGAATGGAGAACCCATTAAGAGCACTCTTATTGTGATCTTTTGGTTCAAAGGCTTTTTCCATATTGGTTCATGGTATTGGAAGAAGGATATACCACGGACCTCGAGGACTATCGCAAAGGTTACTAATATCTTAAGGGAACTAGCAAATACTAACAACATGAAGTAGGGTGAATCTCGGATTCAAGAACCCAGGAATAGAATACGTACTAACTAAATGGCATCACGGGATGCTTTCGAGAATGGTGGCCAGAATCATCACACCGGGAACACAAAACATGGTCATATTACCAGGTGATCCTCTAAGATTCCTAGGGTCATAATACTAGTTCCAACATATATGTCAAGGCAAGGAGTGCCTCAATAGACGATTAGTGTGCTTATTCTGACCAAAAGGACATCGGGAACAAGAAGGAAGAATTTGCAAATGCATTAGATAGTTTAGAACCCTGGGATGACTCGGACAACATAACAGCTGTAAATGCTCAAAATTATTTGAGACATCGTGCAAAATGGTGGCATAACCACTTAACATCATCATATCAAGGTTCTAGTTCAACTAACAACATACTAAAAGTAGTAGAAACTGAATTGAGGCCTCGAACCAACAATCCTATAAGTCTCTAACATAGCAACTCCTCATCCTAATAGATAGATGAGAAGGCCTAGTTCTTAATCCTCGTAGAAAATAAGAGGTTGACTCAGATCAGAAGGGCATAAGGTAAAGGAGTAAAAAGAGCCTTATGTTCCCTTCCACAATCAATTCCCTTATAACTAAAGCATTTCTAGACTCAACTTCGACCAGTTTGGCTTGGTAATCCTACAGGCAGTCAGGCTCTGATACCAGCACTGTCAGGACCGTGATTCCAAGTCACATCGATCTATCCGGTAACACCTCATATCACTTTGCGGCCTCACGCACGGTATTCCCACGGGTGTCGCCTTACCATGGCCCGGGACCGTTTGCGCCTTTTGGCTCACGTATAAGATAGTGTCGCTAGCATCCATATGACAGAGAACCCGGGCCGACATGACTAGTCGTGAACCCAAAGTGGCACTAACTTACGGGGACAGGCATACATGAATCAACATCGAGAATGTCGGTCAGCAGCGTGCGAATCCGGGCTGTAGCATTCGGCTAACAGGACTCCGGGAACCTGGACTGTAGCAGGCTAGGCAGGACTCCGGATGTCACCGTGTGACATTTCCCCGAAGGGATAGACACAGGAACGAAGTGAATCACATGCCGGCCAGTCAAGTGTTCCAAAGCAGTAGTGTTGGGCTAGCAGGACTCCGGTGAACCGGGCTGTAGCGGACTACTATGGCTCATGGAAGCACAAGACTACATTTCCCCATAAGAGAGGCTACCAAGGATAAACAACTAGGTTGTCGGATCCCACACATACCAAGCATTTCAATCATACACACAATATGCTCGATATGTGTAAATACAACATGGCATCACGGCATAACTCTACGACTCAAGTATTTATTCATTAGGCTCCGAGGAGCCAAGATATTACAAACATGGGTCTCATGACCCAACATTCGGAGCATACAAGTCAAAGCACATGCGGAAGTTTAACATGTCTGAGTACAGACATCTACAAATGGAAAAGGCTGAGAAGCCTGACTATCTACCAGATCCTACCGAGGGCACAAGATCGTAGCTGAGGTCACAAGCTAAACATCGAAGTCCATGCGGAACTAATAGCGAGACTGAAGTCTCTCTGCAAAACATAAAATAGGCAAACGTGAGTACCAATATACCCAGCAAGACTTACATCAGAACGATCTACATATGCATCGGTATCAATAAAGGGGGTGGTGGAGTTTAACTGCAGCAAGCCAGCTTCGACTAAGTGGCTAACCTGAACTATGACTGCAAGTAACTCTTTTGAGGTGGCGCACACGAGTCCACATATTCACCATATCAATACACCACTATGGATCCGCTCTCGTCTCCCTACGAGAAGGCCATCCATAGCACTCACGCTTATCTTGCGAGTTTTAGAGTATCCACTTTCACTTGTCTATGAACTGTATAGGCAACCAAGTAGTCCTTTACTGCGGACGCAGCTATTCGAATAGATGATGTTAACCCTGCAGGGGTGTACTTCTTCACACACGCTCTCACCACTTATCGCCGTTTACACGACATGTACTCGGCAACCTTCAAGCGGAAGCCCAGTGAGGGTGTCGGCCACGGCCTACCTAAACACTCAAGTCTCTAGTCCAGGTTTATCGCCTATTCAGGTTCCATCCGCGGGGAGTCCAGCCGAGGTTTCCACATACGGCCCCGAACGATGTGTGCAGGGTTCCCGAGACACCAAACGGGCGCCCGGTACACCATGCCACGTGCCTAGCGCATCACATCCCACCCCTCGGGTCAGCGCTGCGCATGGCCTCCAGCATAATACAAACACCGGAAACTACTTCCAACTCCTGGACAGAGGACAAGGGTGGATAAGAAGCCGAGAGGGTCCATTGGTTTCGGGCCCAATGCATGGTAGTAGCTGAATCTTAAATCACACATACAGATCTCAGTGCTTAAGGACGGTTCCAATGAAACAACCCACCATGTACTCCTACATGGCCTCTCATCGATACCTTTACCAAATCGTGTTCACACACTTAGCTCACACCCAGTAGGACATGTTCATCACCATTCCAATTCATCCCCGATGAATCAGACCTGACTCAACTCTAAGCAGTAGCAGGCATGACAAACAAGCATGAATGAGTAGGCACATCAGGGCTCAAACAACTCCTACTCATGCTAGTGGGTTTCATCTATTTACTGTGGCAATGACAGGTCATGCTGAGGAAAAGGGGTTCAGCTACCGCAGCATGTAACAGTTGAATCGATGTTGTCCTAATGCAGTAAAAGAGAGCAGGAGCGAGAGAGTGGGATTGTATCAGAATGAACAAGGGGGTTTGTCTTGCCTGACACTTCTGAAGATAGTATAGCTCTTCATCGGTGTCATCGAACTCATCGTCGGAATACGTCTATCGAGAGGGAACAACCACCGGCAATAGAGAGGAAACACAATCAATGCAATGCACAATATGATGCATGATCATGACATAGCAATATGGGTGTGTTGGGCTAATGCAACTACAACCAGATGGGTTTGAGCTATTTTGAACCAAAGATTCAAAGTTCAAACTCATTTGTGATCTTAAATAGTTCTTTATCATGTTTTGCACTAAACAGCAAGTTAACTTGTTTAGACATGCATGAAACCAGTACAGATGGATAGATTGGATTTTTCTGATCATTTTTCATATATAACTTCTTTCATTCTGAGTTATAGATTATTTTCTATGATTTTTAGAAGTTAGCACTATTTTCTAAAATTACCTGAATTAGAATAAATCCAGAAAAGTCTATTACTGCGTGAACATTGCGTCATGCTGACCTCAGCAGGTCAACTGACCTGGTCCAGGTCAAACCTGACCAGTGGGGCCCGCCGGTCAGTGACTCAGTTAATTAACTGAGTTAATTAGCGCTAAGGTAACACTAACTATAATGTCAGCAGGGCTGGGCCCACATGTCAGCGAATCGGTGGGTTAACTAAGTTAATTAACACTAATTAAACCTAACACTAATTAAGCAGGGGCCTGGGCCCACACGTCAGGACCCAGGGGAGGTCAAACCGGGGTCAAACCCCGTGTCAGTGGGGTCAAACCCACCGGCGACGTGACGCTGGTGAGGCCAGACGCGGTGGAGGGCTGCGGGATTCCTCCTCCGGCGACCAAATGTCCGGCGGAGGGCATCTGCAGGACGCGAGCACTCGTCCGCGTCAATTGGTTGCAGCGGTTGGGCCTGGGATGGCCGGAGTCATTCGTACTCTGTGGGCGCCAAAACTACCTCTCCACCAGCCTCGAAACCCCGGCGTCCTCCGTCCGCCACCCCATCCCACCCATCAACCGCCGCCCTCCTCCAGCACGCCGGAGCCGATACCCTGACGTCGTCGTCCACCGCAACCCCAACCGCAATGCCCTCCACGGCTAGTAGTTGAAGCCGAGGCCAAGCCGTCTGTACCCGAGCCAGTTCAACCACGCCGTCCTGCGCCTCACCGCTGCCGCTCCAACTTCGCCACCCTCCACCGCACCGGAGTTGTTCCTGCTATGCCGTCCTTCGCCGCCTCGGTTCTGCTTCTCCTCCGCCGACATACGGCCACGGCAACACAGTAAACAATTTGACCATGGGTTCGTCCAAGCCTGCACCCTCCAGAACATTGGTTTCCCCGGTAAAAAGAAGAAGATCGGCGCGACATGTGGAGGTGACCACATCGGCAACCAAAAAAGGTACTCCTCTTCCCTTATTCGTGCAAATCTTACGTCTCTGCTTGCACGGTATTCATCCCACGGAAGACACTAGTTGACCGCTTCTTCTTGATACTAGATGTTCGTAGTAACTTGCGATGCACAAGGTTTCTCCTCATATACTATTTCACCTTAGCTAGAGGTCCGTCGCCCCCCTGAATTTCAATTTCTGGCCAGTTGATTCCCAATTAACGGAAGCATTCCCCGGTGTAACAGGCGCTAGTACACCTATTACGCCGGGGAAGCAGCGCCTTGGTGTTTATCTTAGGGGTGTGTGCGGCCTAGAGCTACTAGCGCCCGATCTGGAGGTCGGCCGGGATTAAAGGGATGGCGTAGGGGCGCTGCCAAGCACGGCGGTGGTGTGAGGTCGATGGGAGGGCGGGGCGGCGGAGGCAGTGGTCTGGGCCGATGGTCGCTGGCGGTTTGAGAAAGATCGTCCACAGTGACTGGCGGGAGGTAGACGAAGGCCATCTGCCTGTTCCTTATAGATCGGACGGTTCATTAAAAAAATTGACTAACCTATTTATTTTCAGTCGACTGTTATCTTAGATATGACCACATGTGGTGGTCTGCTAGAGGAGTACCTGCATTTCCTGTGCTCATATATTACAAAATCATACGGAGTAGAATCTAATTTTGTTTGCCATGCAATGTTGTAGAGCTATCATATGTCTCCTGTCATTTATTTTTCAGCCACCTCCTATCTGCTACTTTTACAGTGCACTAGTTCTGCACACACTTCACCCTTACTCTCACTATTGTGTTTTTATGCAAGGGTATTTCAGACTCTGCTGCCATGAGAGAAGCCAAAAGGAAAAGAGAGAAGCCGCTCCAGCTTCGTATGCGGGTAGGCAAGACACGTTACAGCGCTATAAAGAATGCAGTGTCAGCAGATGGAGACGGTAAACGTAACTCTGGAGTTGATGACCTCGCTCGCAATGAACCACCATCCCAGGTGCTTGCTTTAACTTCGCGGTGCCATATGTGGTTGCATGTTCCATATGGTGTCTAGCTTGTATTCGAAAGGCCGAAGTCGGTAAGATAAGGAAAGATATTTTTTTACATGAACCACCATCCCGTGAGCACCAGAAGACAAATAGCTAGTCAGGGCACTGGCCGGGCCAGTGACAAGCCCAACAAAGATAGGCATCACCTGGAAGCCAACTAAAAAGCTGCGATGGTGGCGAAGCAGCCTGCCTCCCACCAGGCTCTCAGGTCCTAGATGATCATGCTCACCACTCCAGCCGGATGTCTAGCTTGTATTGCTTCCAATTTGGTTAAATTGCATCTGCTTAGCTTACACATTATACCTTTGAATATGACATACCTTTTTGTTTTTGGTACATACTAGTACATCTGTGTATTAACCATGTTCTTACATCAAACTAATGTTCTTGTGTATCCCTCATCAATCACTTATGACGAGGCAGGCAGGCAAGGGGACTACTCCTCATTTAAAGAATGCAGCGTCAGCCTCCCGACATGATTCTCAAGAAACAGAAATGCTAGATGAAGATAGTGAACGTAGCTCTGTAGTTGATTACAGCATTTCCCCTACACTAGCATCGCAGGTGCTTGCTCTAACTTGGCAGCGTGATATGTGGTTGCATGTTGCATATGGTGTCTAGATTGTAATTCTTCCAATCTGGTTAAACTGCATGTGCTAGTCTGCTTAGCTTATACATTATACCTGTTAATGTGACATGCCTTCCTGTATTTAGTACATAGTACATCTGTCTATTAAGCATGTCCTTACATAAAACTATTGTTTTTTGTATCCCGCATCAATCAACATGACGAGACACCTTTAGTATATGAAGTGCGATATTAGTTGCATCTTTCATATGATTTATAGCATGCGCTGCTTCTAATTTGTTGAAATTCCATTTATGATGGGACGCTTTTAACTTGGCAGAGTCATATTGGTTGCATCTTTCATGTGGTGTCTAGCTTGCATTGCTTCTTATTTGCTGGAATGGTTTCTTCTTAGTTTACACAAACAGTTGTGAACATGCCATGCCGTCCTGTTTTTCGTACATATTCCATCCTGGTATCATGTGTTTGCCTTACATCAAAGTAGTGATTGTCAGTATCATGCATGAATGAGTTCTGAAGAGAGAATTTTATTGCTTTTTCTTGTCGGTTTTACTTGACAATTCAAAATCAATAAAGCGGAAGGAAGTTAGCAAGGCAGCGGATAAAGGTGCTCCTTCCGAACGGAGGGCCTCTACAGTTTCTACTCCTCCACACCCCAAGATGATTTCCAAGACAACACATGCATAGACACTCAACAAAGCTGTGTTTATGATGAGCACGTCTCCCCTAGTGCAGCATCACCGGTGCTCCCTCTAACTTGGCACTGTTATATGTGGTTGCATGTTATGTGTGATGTCTAGCTTGTATTGCTTCTAATTTTGTTGAATTCCATCTGCTTACTTTACACATTATACTTGAATAAGACACGTGTTCCTGTTTCTAGAACATACAATATCTGTCTATCACACCATGTTCTTACATCAAATTACTACTGTTGTGTAACCTGCAACAATCACTTATCATAAGACACGTTTGACTTCGGAGTGTGATATAGGTTACATCTCACATTCTTTTCTAGCTTGTACTACTAATTTGTTGAAATGGCACTTATGACGAGACAGTTTTAACTTGGTAGAGTGATATTCGTTGCATCTTTCATATGGTGTCTAGCTTTCATTGCTTCTAATTTGTTGAAATGCCTTCTCCTTAGTTTACACATCATAAGCTGTGAATATGCAATGCTGTGAATATGCAATGGCACTAATGACGAGAGACCTCTAACATGGTAGTGTGATGTTGTTTGCATCTTGCATATGATTTATTTCTTGTACTGCTTCACATTTGTTTAAACGCCATTTATGATGAGACACTGTTAACTTGGCAGAGCGATATTTGTAGCATCTTTCATATGGTGTCTACCTTCCATTGCATTGCTTCTAATTTGGTGAAATGTCTTCTTCTTAGTTTACACATCATAGTTCTGGTTATCTCTTCCGTCCTGTTTTTCATACATATTACATCCTCCTATCATGTGGTTGTCTAACATCAAAGTTCAGTTCGTCTGCATCACGCATCAATTTGTTCTGAAGAACTAAATTGTTATTCGTTTTTCTTGTCGGCTTGACTTAACATGGCACAGAGAAAGAGGAAGAAACACAGAATGGCAGGGAATGAGAAGCGGATGAATCCTGCAGATTCTGCTGGTACTGATGGTGCAATAGAAGGTCAAAGTCCAGCGGAAAATTCTACAAACACGGCATCCCATGCTACACGAGTTGCAAAAAAAGCCAAACAGAAACAAATAGCTGCCACCAAACAAGCAGAGACAGCCCTAGTTCTTGCAACACCTACCACAGTACTACCAGCTGCACGACTTACTCGTGCGTCAACTGAGCTAGCAGCACGTTCCCAAGCTCCCTTGCCACCTGACACTACTTCCCAAGCACTCTTGACACAAGACGAGTTGGCAATATCAGATGAACCTTGTGAGCTTCAACAGCAAGAAGGTAGTTGCTGGAGTCAAGTTACAGTTGCATGCTTCTTTATATGTAGTCTCACAGTTTGATGTACACTAACACTTCCTATGTTCGTTGTTGGACTAGCACCTAGGCGCAAGAGGAAACAAACATCAGGGATAATGCTCGATAGGTTAACTAAATCTAGAGGAGGAAGAATGGAGATCCGTTTTGAGGCAGGTTTAAAAAGGCCACGTGATGCTACAGAGTCAGCCAAGTTAGTATCAGAGGCAGCGGTTGCCGTTAGGTGTCATGTACGTATCCTCCCAACATGGATTCAGTACAGGAATGACAAAGACGAAACCCAGTTCAACACCTTCCTCGACCATTTATCTGTAAGTATGGTTATGTATGGAAACTAGTAATATCGTCTTGCTCTGTCCCATACTTTCTAGGTTGCTGATAATGAGACTCCCATAATTTTCAACAGATGAGGTTCAAGTTGGATAGCCAAGATGATGCAACCAGACAAGCTTGCACCCATGTTTTCAAGTCTGCTCTGCGACAGTATCGGTATAACTTGAGGAAAACTCACTTTGAAGGCAAGGCTAACAGTGAACTTTCCCAAACATCTCCAGTGGAAAATATATCGGATGAAGACTGGAGGGGCCTTGTTAAACACTGGTCTGATCCGAAGTATCAGGTACATTATATATATGTGATCAGATCACATGTTGAAGTCCTATTTACGCATGTGCCACACAAATCTATCTTCTTGTAGGTGAACTGTTCAAAGAACAAGGCCAACCGTACGAAAGTGAAATTCCAACAGACGACAGGATCTCGTAGCTATATTGCACACTGCGAGGCTCTTGTAATTAGCTGTTGTTTCACTCTTTTCGCTGTACCATATTATCAGATCTATATTGACTTGTTCGAAATGCAGAGGAAAGCCCGCAAGGACCAAAAAGTACCTGAACCAAATGCTGTGGAAATCTTCAAGGACTGTCACACCAGCAAGAAGAAGGGCATGACTACACCAGTCAAAGCCGTTGTTGTAAGTCCTTAATCCTCATGCCTTTTAACTACTACTTACTCTGACTTGTGCCTTGAACTGCATGGTTTGCAGCCAATGTCTATTACTCTTTTCAATTTTATACACAATTGTCTTAGCGTATCATTGCACCTTACAAGGTTTAAAAGAGAGGAGTGATGTTCCTTTGATCTTGACCCGTAATCTAGTTCCGTGCTGGACTTGCCCACACAACGTTACAATTGCCTGTTTGTCTGTTCTCAGTTGTTTTGTGATATGAATGATGTCATACTATGCTTACCGTATTATAAACTTCGTCTCTTTATCCTTAGCCCTCAATACAATGTGAAGAAATAGACAATACATTAGCGATGGTACATGGTCATATGTTTGGAACCTGGTTTTATTATGTACTTTGCAATAAAATACAACTAATATTTTACATGGGTTCACCAGAATAAGTTATGTATATAGACCAAAGCTATTTTGTTTGGTTTTGCTGCCTCCTTAATATCTTCTGTTCTGGTACTACTAATGTAAAACCTCAACTTTTCAGCGAGCTATGGAAAAAATGGTGGAACCGCCACCTTCTGAAGGTGGCGAGGCAACTATAACCGCAATGTCAGCTCTTGCTGCAGTGGGTCAGTACCTGTCCACTAACAGTGCCAAAAGCACGTTCCTGCGTAATACTGGGTTGGTTGTTAAGGCAATATCGTCCAAACTGCCTCATGATCAAGATATGCAAGCTCAAAGCAATGTTGTATCTGCGCTCCAGACACAAGTCCATTCCCTAACAGAGACCCTTTGTGAAACAAGGAGAAACATTGCTCAATGTCGTCAAGATATGCATGGTTTTGAAACCAGACTATCAGACATTTGCTATGTTGTTCAGGAGCCTAGGGGAAATGAAGGCGAGGGTTATGGTGCTCCATCGGACAATACAACATGAAAACGTAACAGTCAGGTCAAATGAACTGAGCTTCTGAACTTCTGGTGGTGCATTTATCTGCTAGACTGTTAAGTTTTATGCCAACCTTCCTTTTGTTATATAGTTGTAATTTGTTTTGGTGCGATACAAAATTTATTCTTAACGTGCATCCACCGGCTGAAGAAAACAGCAAGCCATTTTTGTATAGTGTAGGGTGTTCCCTATATTTGCACTGGTGGCGATCTTTGATGCCGAGTGGATGTAATCTGTGCAATCGCCTTAATAGCCTAGCGTTAGTTTCAGCCTTATTTATTTCCTAGTCTTCTTTTTCCCTGGTTTGCTAGTGGCCGCAACTACCATGGGCCATATACGGGCCGTAGGATCCATGGGTCTCCTACGGGCCGTCGATAAATGGGCCTGTAATCGGTGGGCCTCGGGCCGTCGGATAAATGGGTCTACATGGGCCGTAATCGGGCGTAATTGGTATCGGCCCAGCACGGTAACAGGCCGTAGGACAGCAAAGGCTTAATTCTGTCACAGGCATAACGGGTCGTTAATGGGCCAGAATATAGGACGGGCTGGAAACGGCGCAACGGGTTAACAGGCCAGAAACGGGCCGACTCTTGCCATGGGCCGAATTTGGCCCATTAGGGTAACAGGCCAGTAACGGGCTGACTCTTGCCATGGGCCGAATTTGGCCCATTAGGGGAACAGGCCAGTAACGGGCCGACTCTTGCCATGGGCCGAATTTGGCCCATTAGGGGAACAGGCCAGTAACGGGCCGGAAGTAATCGAGGGCCGAAAAGGAGCCCAAGAACGTATGGGCCGTCAATAGGCCGAAAGCTAACACGGGCTGGAAACGGCCCATGTAAATCACGGGCCGTTAACGGGTATAAAGAAAATTACTGTTCATTATGGGCTAGAGTCACCGTGGGCCTGTAAAGGGCCGAAAGATACGAAGGCCTCATATGGGCCGAAAGACGTCGTGGGCCATACATGGGCCGAAAGTGAAATGGGCTGGTGTTATATTCGACGGCCCACATGACGTTGTTGGGCCGATTTCCTTTAGGGCCTAACGGGCCGTGAGTTAACGGGCCGTAAAATGGGCTATTTGCGAAGAGACCGTTAACAGGCTTTTCATGGGCCAGCCCGTTAACTTTTGACCAAGTCAAACGGGCCGGCTTTGTAAGCTAAATGGGCCAGTGGTGGGCCGTGGCACGTGTCGACATATCATTGGTGCCTATCTGAGCCACTGACGAGCTGACACGTGTTTCGTCCGGCCAATAAGAATTTTACACGTGGAAATTTCCCATTAGTGGGGCTGTTAACGGGTTATCGGATCCAAAACCCGACCCGATAGCTTAACGGCGTTCCATTACGGTGGATGCCACGTGTCGGTCACCCTTGACGAAAGCACTTCTGTGTCGCGCGATTTATCGTGATGGAAGTGGACACTTCTGTGATGATAATTTTGGTAATGTCATGGAACACTTCTACGACAGCACAAGTATGACTATCTTGATTCTGTCATAAAATCGTCATGGATGTACATGCATGACAAAAAACACGACCTACTGTGACAAACACGTATCATCACGGAAGTGTATTTTTTTTGTAGTGAGTAGACTCCATCAACGCAAGCTTAATCATCTAAAGCAAATCTGTAAATTGGGAAAGAAGGAAGTTAGAAGAACAAGAAGAAGAAGACTAGCTAGAAAAGAAGAAGAAGAAGAAGAAGAAGAAGAAGAAAAGGAAGATAAGGAAGAAGAAGAAGAAGAAGAAGAAGAAGAAGAAGAAGAGGAAGAAAATGAAGAAGAAGAAGATTTTTTTCTTCTCTTTCTTTTTCTCCTCTCCTCTTTTTTATCTTCTTCTTCTTCTTCTAACTAAGGTAGGTAAAAATGCCATTTTATTGCTAAGCTAGGTAAAAATGCTAAGTGTAGGTCATTTTAGAGCTAAGCTAGGTAAATAGGTCATTTTGGAGCTTACTAAGGTTATTATGTCATTTTTGAGGAAAGTAAGGTAAGTCTATATCATTTTGGAGGTAACAAAGATTATCATGACATTTTTTAGGAAAGAAAGCTAAGTATAGCTCATTTTTTGTCTAACTTAGGTAGTTACGCCATTTATGAGGAAAGTAAGCTAAGTATGCATTTGTTAAGCAAAACACTAGAGAAAACTTACCCTAATCACAACAAATGTGATGAAGATGGCAACTAAGGTAGCAATTGATCCAACTGCATAATGATACCAAGCCTCATTATCAATGGCATATTTTCTAATCTTCTTAATCTTCAAGCGCATTGCATCCATCTTCAAGCGCATTGCATTCATCTTTATCTTGTGATCATCGACCACATCGGCAACATACAACTCCAATTTCATCATCTCTTCTTCAATTATTTTAATTTTTTCTTTCAAATACTCATTTTCTTTTTCAACTAAATTTAACTTCTCGACAAGAGGTCAGTTGCAAATTCCGGTTCACATACCTCCTAGATTAAAATATCTCTGTGTCAACTTGATGGCCATAATTGTCATAAATGCAAAATGCAACAAATACTTATAAAAGAGGATTTACCACATCTGAATCCTAAAGTGGTCGAGGACCGACGGGGACGGATATCAAGACCATGGCACTATGTATAACAAACAATCATACAAATTAGTAAGAAAATTATACAAGTGGCTATATAAACCAGACAATCATACAAGTAACTATATAAATCAAGTACAACATAAAAAATTTAATACCTAGTAATAATCTGGTTCAATAAATGCTTCGGGATCAATAAATGCATCATCATCATCACTATCAGTAATGACGTGCTCGTCATCATCATTAATAAATGCATCATCATGTGGAAGGCCATCTCTACGTAATCTGTCAAGCATTGACAGGTCATCCGCAGCAGTAACCTCTTCTAGTTCAGGCTCTTCTTGTTCCGGCTGGGGGGTGAAGTCGGGTTCACTGTCGCTGTCTACTTCAATGTTCTAGGGTGAAGTAGAGCGGTTCTTGAAACGGTTTTTGGAAAGACGCATTTCTTGGAAGAATTCTCCTTCATATGTGTCTGGGTTAATGTGAGGTTCATAATCATCTTCATTGGGGGGAGGTGGTCTAACACGTGGCGGCACTTCATAAACGACATCCCAACCTTTGAGATTAGGATCACTTTGATAGGCCCACAGTAGATAGAAAAATTGGGTTGCCTGTTGAGCCATAATATAGACATCGGGAACATCCAAATGGGTGCTTTGATTGATTTCCACTAGCCCTATATGTTCATCAGTCCTTCTAGTCACCTTCGGCTGGAACCAATAATATTTGAAGACTACGATGTTTGGTGGGTTTGCATCATAGAATTGAAGTTCATAAATTGCTTCAACTCTACCATAATACTCGGTATCTCCTTCGACGATAGCAGAGACACAAAAATTTGTAGACTTTTGGTCGGCCATAGATAGCTCTTTGCCATAGGTATGAAAGCGATACCCGTTGATGTCGTATTTGTCAAATGAACAGACCTTATAGTCAAAACCATTAGCGACTTGTCTCAATTCGGCGTCCATAAGCTCTGAATTAGCCTACAAGTTTAATACGAAAGGGATTGTTGCATTAGCCACAAATTAGACGAAGAAATGAAATGGTCTAATGGAAACTACCATTTGTTTGAACCAAGAGATAAAACCGGGATAGCCACCTCCATGCTTTGCTAGAAGCTCATGCTCTTCGATGGAATCCTTTTGGATCACCGCTCCATATGAGAATTTGGCGACATATCGACTGTATCAAATTTATCCGGGAATAAGAGCAGTTCAAAGGAATTAGAAAGTTGCGAAACAATGTACCGAGAACTTACTCAATGTACGGCTGCACTTCTGTTAGGTTGTTGAAGATATACAACGAAATGGTGTGCCATTCTTTGAAATCCAATGTTAAGGAATTAGAAGCACCGGCTGGTGCGAGATCCCCTTTGAATAGGCTGAGGTTGGATCGACCCTTTTTAGTGTCGCCGGCATTGTACCGAGGCTTCGGATTATGCAAATGACGATTTTTGGCTTCGTAGTGTGCTGTCACGAAGTTTGCCGCCTCCTCAGTAATGAATGCCTCGGCCATCGATTCTTCAATTCTACATTTATTTTTACATTTTGCTCGAAGTGTCTTCTGCATCCTCGTAGTTGCGTAGCACCAACGATTCTGCACAGGCCCCCCTAATCTTGCCTCGGTTGTGAGATGCAAAATCAAGTGCTGCATTGGATTAAAGAACCCCGGCGGAAATATCATCTCTAACTTGCAGATCAACTCCGGCGCCAACTCTTCCATTTCTTCTACCAGGTCAGGCGATAGTTCTTTAGCACAAAGAACATGGAAGAAATAGCTCAGCTCTACCAGTACTAGCCATTCATCGTCAGGGATGAATCCACGCAATATCACCGGCATTACCCGCTCAATCCATATGTGCCAATCATGGCTCTTGAGACCAAATATCTTCAATTTTTCAAGACTCACTCCCCTCTGTAGATTCGATGGATACCCATCAGGGAACATCAACTGCATTTTCACCCACAAGATAATTTCCCTCGTACCTAGCCTTCCAAGATTGAACCATGCCTTTGGCTTTGTCCAGTTCTTCTTTCCTTTCGGTGGTTGCATATTTTGTAACGGTCTATGACATAGCGCCTCCTGATCGACTCTTGCCTTAGGATGATCCTTTGACTTCCCATCTATGCCAAATAATGTACCAAAAAGTGCCTCGGCGATATTCTTCTCAGTGTGCATCACGTCGATGTTGTGTGGGCAAACGAGGTCTTCGAAGTAAGGCAGATCCCACAAGCATGTTTTGTGAGTCCAGGCATGTTGCGAATTATACCCCTTGAAATACCCCGGACGCTCTAGATCTGGCTCAAGAGCGTTTAACTGATCCAGGATCTCTTAGCCTGTCAACGGAGGTGGTGCAAAGTCTTTCACAACTCTACCTTTGATGAAGTTCTGCTTGTCTTTCCTGAACTTATGGAGAGGATGCAGGAACGGTCTATGCATGTCGAAGCAAGAAAACTTGCGACCAGCCTCAAGCCAAGGAAACTGAAGAGCTCCCTTGCATGTGGGGCACGGCAACCTTCCATGCACACACCAGCTAACGAATAGCGCATACGCCGGCAAGTCATCCGTCGAGTACATGTACCACACATGCATTATGAAGTTCTTTTTGCTAAAGGCGTCGTATGTCCTGAACCCCTTATCCCAGGCTTCTTGCAATTCATCCTTGAGCGGCTGCATGTACACATTCATATTCTTCCGATGATAGTTCGGCCCTGGAATTATCAACATCAGGAAAATGTTCTTTCTTTGCATAATCTGTCCTGGGGGGAGATTGAGTGGAATGACAAATACGGGCCAACAACTGTATTGGGTTGCCGTCAGACCAAACACACTGAACCCATCCGTGCTGATGGCGACTCGAGGATGCCTCGGATCTGCCGCTTTGTCGTCATGTAATGCATCGAGGCGCTTCCACGCTTCACCGTCTGATGTGTGCACCATCATCAGCTTCCCATCTGCATCTAGTTGGGTTCTTTTGCCCGTTTTGTGACATGTCATCTGTCTTGCCGTCTCTTCGACCATTAAAAGACGTTGAAGTATTGGTTCGATTGGCATATACCGAAGAACATTATCGGGGATTTTGGTCTACGTCTTCTCACCCATACCGTTGTCTACCACAACATACCTGGATGACTTGTAAATGGGACAATAGTTCAAGTCCGCATACTGAAGCCTAAATAAGGCACATCCATTCTCACAGGCATGTATCTTCTCATAGGGCATCTTAAGAGCACCGAGGATTTTGTCTGACTGGTACAGGTCTGCAGGTAGTATGTGGCCTTTGGGTAGAAAACATCCAAATACTGTCAGCATCGCGTCGTAGCATTCTTTGCCCAAGTTGAATTGAGCCTTCAGAGCCATTATTTGTGAGATGGCATCCAGCTGACAAAGCTCAGTGTGCTCGTGGAGAGGATGTTTTGAAGACTCCAACATTTCATTGAAGGCCTTTGCAGATTCCTCCATCTCATCGTCCGAGTCCCGAGCATCATCACAGTCTTGCACCATGTCTTGCATCCCGGTACCATGCTCGTCGATGCGATGACGAAGCACCTCAGCTCTGGCATGTTGGGCAGACTTGCCAAAATGTCCACATCATATAATCTGGCGTAAAACCCCACTTCTGCAGGTGTTTGCCCTTTCATCCTCTGTCCTCTAGTGCCAATTCTTGCACCCGACACAAGGGCACCATGTTGTCCTCTGGCCATTTGCAAATGCGGCTCTCAGAAACCCCTTGGTTTTTGTTAACCATTCAGTGGTCATGTCTTTCTTACTAGTGTGACCGGTGTACATCCACGCACGACCAGTCATCTTGCCTAGCTACTGGACACATAAGAAATATATATATATATATATCAGCATGTATATATTCATCAGTTAATGGAGTTTGTCACTTTATTACGTCCATGCAACCTAGACGCTAATAGGTAAAGATAGGTCCTAATCCCACCCGAGTATGTGTAGATTGGGCTCGTTTTCCCATGCTCTGCTCCGGATCCAACGCAAAATTTCGGCAGCACCTCCCCGCTGTTGTCCTGATACACGTCTCGGCAATAAGCAGAGAGGATGTGTACCCGGAGAACAACAGGGAGGCACTGGCAAAATTCTCCATTAGATCTGGAGCAGAGCATATGGGAAAACGAACCCAATCTACACATACTCAGGCTGTCCATGGATAACGTTGGACAATTCGAAAGAATCACGGTTATAAATATGCAAATGCATGCATATTTATAGATGTAACCCTTTCGAATGGGAGACACATAGTGGTCAAGCATACTGATGATTGAAGACACCTATAGCTAGCAAGTTTCATCGGCACGAAGACCGAAACAGAGCAAATCAAGGGGGCGGGAGGAGATGTCATTTGTGCAAACCCACGAACGTAGGGGCGGAGCTCGTCGAACACTAGACCCTCGCAGCGACGAAAAAACTGCACATTTAATTGAAAGATGAGTTTCATAGCAATATCATTTTTTTCGTCAACCTAACTAAATATTTACAACAAGACGAGTGGGTTAGGGGTTCCTCGGCGTCGATAGAACCCTAAATAGCAAGTATCATCGGTACAAGATACATGAGGCGCTCGGTGTTGAACACAAGATCCACGTCCCACAAGTGACGCCGGTGTCCGGCGTCCCGCAACAATAGTTCTGGTGGCCGATGACGGTCGAACACCTTGGCAAATTTGTCTGGAAGCCTCTGCGATGAGGATTAAAGCCAACTTTTGAAATTTCAACCAACCAAACCGACTTGACACTACTAGGAAAAGGGCTATAGATGGAATGGCCACTAATGGCGCACCAGACATGTGGTGCGCCATTGCTATATAGCAATGGCGCACCATGTGCTGGTGCGCCATTAGTGTGAAAGACACTAATGGCGCACCAGACAAACGGTGCGCCATTAGTAACAAATTTTATTTTTTTTATTTTGCCAGACATACTAATGGCGCACCAGGACATGGTGCGCCATTACTAGTTGTAACTAGTAATGGCGCACCAGCAACATAGTGCGCCACTAACTTTTTTTTTATTTTTTACTTTTTTGCAAAACTACTAATGGCGCACCGGGTGCAGTGCGCCATTACTAGTTTAAGCTAGTAATGGCGCACTGCTCCCCGTGCGCCATTAGTGTTTTTTTGCAAAACTACTAATGGCGCACCACCAGCAGGTGCGCCATTAGTAACCAGGGTTACTAATGGCGCATTCTGTGGTGGTGCGCCATTAGTAACCTGGGACGAGCTAGATATTTTGGACAGCCACACCTACCCACTCACTTTCCCCACTTCATTCTCTCCTCCCTCCTCCAAGCTTGTCTCGGCTGCCTCCTCCTCCTCACCTCATTTGCACCATAAATTCATCCAAATTACGTGGTTAAAGCCCCTTTTTTTGATAGGTAAGTAAGGGGGAAGCTATCTTTATGTTGTTCTCCCTCCAACAACGTGCGCACATGCACTTTTTACGTCGTAGCTAGATCTATGTATGTTTGTGGTGTTGCATATGTTTGTGGTGTTGCATATATGTTTGTGTTTGCAGGTACCGGTATTTGAAATGCGATAGTTGCCAATATTTTGCCGGAGTGTTGATTCATTTCCGTTTCGGCGAGAATTTTGGCACTATGCATTCTTTTTGGTCCTATTTTTAGGGAAAGTCATGCCAAATTTTTTCTTGGTTCTAAAATATCGTTTTGCTCTACCCCGCAGGTGACCATGGTCCACACGATGACCGAAGGCATCGTGAATAGGTTTTTGAGCTCTGCGAAGGCCGAGATGCTTGAAAAGAACGAGACGGAGATAAGATGTCCGTGTCGAAGATGCAAGCTGAAGAGCCTTATTGCGGACCACCTGCTCTTGCGTGGTTTCATGGATGGCTATCGGTG
This sequence comes from Triticum aestivum, assembly GCF_018294505.1. Lineage (NCBI taxonomy): Eukaryota > Viridiplantae > Streptophyta > Magnoliopsida > Poales > Poaceae > Triticum > Triticum aestivum. The sequence continues at coordinate 289,391,372 of NC_057808.1, read as the reverse complement.
GCAAGGTGATGAAGATGACTATGAAGTCGTCCATGGGGGTCGGGCAAGAAATGAGGATGGGCAGCAAGACAACCACCGCGGCTCGGGCGGGCGAGAAGACGAAGAATCTCCAGGACATGATCACGACGGTGATGCTGTACACAGTCATCATGTAGAAGATGCCAGACATGATGATGAGGAAGATGCGGGAGCAGACGAAGGGCATGATCATGAAGATGAAGATGCCGGCGGAGCAGACGACGATGGACCATCGATGGGCTGGGTGCAGGACCCTCATATTCAAGAGCTGCTTCTCAAGCAGACGGATAACGCAAGAGCTGCCGCCCGAGAGAAAGCTAAGCTGGATCAACTGGAGATAGACGTGGTTATTCCATTGTATGAAGGATGCTGGCCTGAGGATACCCGCCTGAAAGTAACGCTCATGGCTCTGGAGATGATGGTAAAGCACAAAATGACCGACGCATGCTTCGACGAGAACATGTCATTCTGGCACGAACGTCTTCCCAAGGGGAACAAGTGCCCGACCAGTTTCGAGGAGGCGAAGAAAATCGTGTGTCCTTTGGATTTACCGCACGTGAAATACCATGTGTGCATGAACAATTGCGTCATTTATCGGGACGAGCACACGGAGTCTACCATATTTCCGGTGTGCGGCGTCACTCGATACAAGAAGAGGAAGAAAGCTCCTCGAAAAGTGGTGTGGTACTTTCCGATCACTCCTCGTCTGCAGATGTATTTCGCGGACCCTAAGGTAGCAAAGCTCCGGCGTTGGCACGCAGATAGGGATGAGAAGAAGCGAGAAGATGACGCAAATGATCCCGAGATAAATAAAAAAGACAAGATGCTGAGTCACCCTAAGGATGGGAGCTAGTGGCAAGCGTTGAACTTCGAACACCCAGAATTTAACGATCCAAGGAACATCGTGCTGGGCGCGAGCACCGATGGAGTCAATCCGTTTGGCAGCCAGAGAAGCACACATAGCACCTGGCCTGTGTTTGTGTGGATGTACAACCTCCCCCCTGGTTGTGCATGAAGAGGAAGTACATTCACATGAGTATGCTAATTGAAGGGCCGAAACAACCAGGGAACGACATCAATCTGTATCTGGGGCTGCTGGAAGAGGAGCTAGACACGCTGTGGAAAACGCCAGCCAATACGTGGGACGCCGCAGAGAAAGAATATTTCCCTATGAGAGCTGCACTGCTCACGACGGTGCACGACTATCTCGGTTTCAGATATCTCGTGGGGCAGGTGGTCCATGGATTTTCTGGATGTGTCAGGTGCATAGATTACACAACGTATCGCCAGCTAGATATAGATCCCGGGTCTTCGAAAACCGTGTTCATGGGACATCGAAGGTGGCTTCACGACGATGACCCGTGGAGGAAACGCAAGGATCTGTTCGATGGTGAAACCGAACCCCGAAGACGCCCGCGTACGAGGAGCGGCGAGGAAATAGACGAGCTGTTGAAAAATTGGAAAGATTGCCCACTGCCGGGAAAGAAGCAAAAGGCGCCGGAGCCGGGAAAGAAGCGAAAGGCGCCGGAGCCACTGCTGAAGGTATGGAAAACGAGGTCTGTTTTCTGGGACTTGCCGTACTGGAAGATTCACCGTGTGCCTCACAACCTTGATGTCATGCATATCACGAAGAACGTGTGCGTGAGTCTGCTTGGTACCCTGCTCAACATGCCAGAGAGGACCAAAGATGGGCCGAAAGCAAGGGCAGACTTGAAATCAATGGGCATCAGGGAGGAGCTTCACGCTAATGATGATGATGATGATGAGGCGAAGCAGGACACGGAAAGTCGTCGCAAAGGCAAAAAGGCCAAGAAGACCGGAAATGACTTCCCTCCCCTATGCTTCACTCTAAGTCAGGAGGAGATCGATCAGTTTTTCACCTGCCTCGTAGGAGTAAAACTGTAACACCCTGAGAATCATGCTACAGTAACCCCCTGTGATTAAGCTAATCATGTTGCTAAACAGGGCTTGATCACATTTGAATCACCTTCCTTTCAAACTCCTAGCTCAAACTTCAAATATAATTAAAGTGAAAAATAAAAGTTTTCAAAAATTCAAACAAAAATGTTCAGTGGGTGCTAAATAATACACTGGTAATTATGGTGGAGAAAACTCCTTTTTATAAAATGCCTAAATACTTTAAATGAAATAAAACAGAAAAGGAAATAAACAAATAAAAAGAAAACAGAAAACAGAAACAGTCAGAGAAAAGAAAAAAAAGGGGAGCAGGCCTTCCCCCCCCCACTGGACCCGTGGCCCATCTGCACCGAACCCCCCCCCCCCGGCCCAAACTGGGCCGCACCCCCGCGCCCCCGGCCCAGCCCACCTCCTCCCTCGCCCCTTCCCTGTTCCCCCGACCCGGTCGGAACACGGGCGCGCTGCCACCGCACCACCTCGCCGGCGGTGAACCCCGCGAGAGGATAAGGGCGCCAGCGGGCCCCGCTCCCTCGGGCCTCTCTCCCACTCACCCCGCTCACTCCCTCGGCCTCTGCGCCTCTCCCCCGGATCCGCGCCGCTCCCCTCTTCCCCACGCCCGACGTGCTCGCCGCCGTTCCCGTCGTTCTCGCGGCCACCGTGCCCCACTCGCCACCCCGCCGTGTCGTACGACGTCACCGCCCTCGACTACACCCCCTCCGCCTCTCCGTCGAAGCTCGGAGCCACCGCAACGGCCTCCCCGAGCTCGCCTTCAACCTCGGACGCCGGCGACCCCCTTCTTCCCCGGCGCCGACCTACTGCTCCTAAGCACCCACGGGCCTTTCTTGCGCCACGCGGTGAGCTCCTCTACCTCCTCCCCCACTCCGCTAGCTCGCCCACGCTCCCTAGCTTTTCCCCCACGCGCGCCCGAACGCCGCGCCGCGGAGCTCGCCGCCGGCGGGTCTCCGGTGACCAAATGGTCACGGGCTCAAGCCCGTTGCACTCCCCGCCGTTTGTAGATGCCCCCCAGCCCCTCCGCTTTCTCGTTAGCTCGCCGTAGATATGTTTCCGTCGGGCACCCGTAGCTCCTCGCCGCCGGCGAGTTCGTAGCGCTCGTCTCCGGCCATTCCAGCCCCTCCGACCACCGCCGTTGGACGCACGACGTCGAGCCGCGTCGAACGCGCCCACCCACGCCCCCGGAGACCCCCTGTACGTGAAACCCGTACCCCTCCCGAGCCGCGCCGCCGTGCGTCTGGTCGCCGGCGTTGCTCCGGCGCCGGCCGCCGACGTGGCACACCTGGGGCCACCCCCTGGGTCACTGCCAGTGGCCCCCACGAGCCCCAGTTGACTGGGTTGACCCAGTCAACTGCTGACTGGGCAGGCCCAGTCACTGACATGCGGGCCCCGCCGCAAAATTTAAAAAAAAGAAAGAAAAGAAAAAGAAAATGTTTTATAAATAAAAATAATTAGTTTAAATAATCTCTCACTGACAGGTGGGCCCATTAGTTAATTAACTAAAAGTTAATTAGTTTAATCCTCTGTTAACCCACTGTCTATGACAGGTGGGTCCCCCGTGTCAGTTTGACCAGTCAACCCGGACTGTTGACCGCTGACGTCACTCATACGTCATGCTGACGTCATATCCCTTTTTCTGTTAATTAAATAATTCCAGAAATTCAAATAAACTTTGAAAATTCATATCTTTTAAACCGTAACTCGGATGAAAATGTTTTCTATATGAAAGTTGCTCAGCACGACGAGACGAATCCGAATACGCAGTCCGTTCGTCCACCACACCTCCCTAACCTATCGAACTAGCAACTTTCCCCCTCCGGTCCGTCTGTCCGAAAACGTGAAACATCGGGAATACCTCCCGGATGTTCCCCCCCTTCACCGGTACCACCTACTGTCGCGTTAGGACACCCCTAGCACCGCTCACTGTCATGTCACGCATCGTCATGCTTATGTTTGCATTGTATTTACTGTTTCTTCCCCCTCTTCTCTCCGGTAGACTACGAGACCGACACTGCTGCTGCCCAGTTCGACTGCGGAGTCGACGACCCCTCCTACTTGCCAGAGCAACCAGGCAAGCCCCCCCCCTTGATCACCAGATATCGCCTACTCTCCTCTATACTGCTTGCATTAGAGTAGTGTAGCATGTTACTGCTTTCGGTTAATCCTATTCTGTTGCATAGCCTGTCATTGTTGCTACAGTTGTTTCCCTTACCTGCTACCCTACTGCTTAGTATAGGATGCTAGTTTTCCATCAGTGGCCCTACATTCTTGTCCGTCTGCTGTGCTATACTATCGGGCCGTGATCACCTGGGCGGTGGACACGGGCATATACTTATATATTATATACATGACACATGTCATGACTAAAAGTCGGGTCGGCTCGTAGGAGTACCCGCAAGTGGATGTTTGTGGCGGAGCGACAGGGCAGGTTGAGACCGCCTAGGTAAGAGGTGGGCCTGGCCCTGGTCGGCGTTCGCGGATACTTAACACGCTTAGGAGTACCCGCAAGTGGATGTTTGTGGCGGAGCGACAGGGCAGGTTGAGACCGCCTAGGTAAGAGGTGGGCCTGGCCCTGGTCGGCGTTCGTTCGACTGAGTGGCGCGCGCCGTGTTGGACCGCTTTGACGTAACCGCCGTGATCGTGTGGGTTGCTAGGTCTGCTCGCGGCCGCGTTCGCAACGTGCAGGTGTGCATAGGGCGATGGGCCCAGACCCCTGCGCGCTTAGGATTAGACCGGCGTGCTGACCGCTCTGTTGTGCTTAGGTGGGGCTGCGACGCGTTGATCTTACGAGGCCGGGCATGACCCAGAAAAGTGTGTCCGGCCAATTGGGATCGAGCGTGTTGGGTTATGTGGTGCACCCCTGCAGGGAAGTTTATCTATTCGAATAGCCGTGTCCCTCGGTAAAAGGACGACCCGGAGTTGTACCTTGAGCTTATGACAACTAGAACTGGATACTGAATAAAATACACCCTTCCAAGTGCCAGATACAACCCGGTGATCGCTCTCTAACAGGGCGACGAGGAGGGGATTGCCGGGTAGGATTATGCTATGCGATGCTACTTGGAGGACTTCACTCTATTCTCTTCTATATGCTGCAAGATGGAGATGACCAGAAGCGTAGTCTTCGACAGGACTAGCTACCCCCCTTTTAATTCTGGCATTCTGCAGTTCAGTCCACTGATATGCCCCTTTACACATATACCCATGCATATGTAGTGTAGCTCCTTGCTTGCGAGTACTTTGGATGAGTACTCACGGTTGCTTCTCTCCCTCTTTTTCCCCCTTTCCTTTCTATCTGGTTGTCGCAACCAGATGTTGGAGTCCAGGAGCCAGACGCCACCGTCGACGACGACTCCCACGGCACTGGAGGTGCCTACTACTACGTGCAGGCCGCTGACGACGACCAGGAGTAGTTAGGAGGTCCCAGGCAGGAGGCCTTGCCTCTTCGATCGTTGCTACTTTTGTGCTAGCCTTCTTAAGGCAAAACTTGTTTAACTTGTGTCTGTACTCAGATATTGTTGCTTCCGCTGACTCGTCTGTGATCGAGCACTTGTATTCGAGCCCTCGAGGCCCCTGGCTTGTATTATGATGCTTGTATGACTTATTTATGTTTTAGAGTTGTGTTGTGATATCTTCCCGTGAGTCCCTGATCTTGGTCGTACACATTTGCGTGCATGATTAGTGTATGGTCAAATCGGGGGCGTCACAAAAACTTCCTTACGGTTACGCGGGGAAGATAAGAAGATACCTAGACTCAGTGAAGCAGAAGTTCAGCGGGATGAAGTCTCACGACTGTCACGTGCTGATGACGCAGATACTTCCAGTTGCAATCCGTGGGATCATGGACGCGCACGTCCGTGAAACGCTATTTGGCCTATGCAACTTTTTCGACGTCATCTCTCGGAAGTCAGTTGGCGTGAGGCAACTCAGAAGGCTACAGGAAGAGATCGTGGTGATACTATGCGAGCTTGAGATGTACTTCCCTCCCGCATTCTTCGACGTTATGGTGCATCTGCTGGTCCATATCGTGGAGGATATCATCCAACTCGGGCTGACGTTCCTGCACAGCATGATGCCGTTCGAAAGGATGAATGGTTTCATCAAAGGATACGTTCGCAACATGTCACGTCCAGAGAGAAGCATAGCCAGGGGCTTTCTGACCGAAGAGTGCATCTCCTACTGCACGAATTATCTAGGCATCGAGAACCCCGTTGGTCCGCCCGTCAACAGGCACCTCGGCAGGCTCGCTGGATGGGGTCACCGTGAGGGTCGCCATGAAATGCATGTCGACTTCGATGGTCGACTCGCCGACTTTGAAAGAGCAAACCTAGTCGCGCTACAACACATAGACGTGGTCGATCCTTGGGTGGTAGAGCACAAAACGTTTATTGAGAAGACGTACAATGACCGAGGCCAACAGAGGACAGACGGAGATATAATCAAAGAGCACAACTCATGTTTCCCGCGTTGGTTCAAGCAGAAGCTTCTGTCGTACCCTTTACATGAGGGTTCTTCCGCGGAAGAACAACTCATATTCGCCTTGTCACAGGGCGCCGAGCACAACCTGATGACGTATGAGGCGTACGATATCAACGGCTACACATTCTACACCGAGGACAAGGACATGAAGAGCAATGGTTATCAGAACTCCGGGGTAACGATGGAATCCTACACCGGTAACGACAAGGATAGATACTACGGAAGGATCGAGGAGATCTGGGAGCTGAGCTACGCTGGAGAGAAGGTCCCGATGTTCCGTGTCAGATGGGCCAAGAGCGTCATAAAAGAAGACCGGTATTTCACCACCATGGTTATACCCGAAGCCAAATCCAAGACCGCAGGCGCGAACGTCACCGCGAAAAATGAGCCATGGGTACTGGCTTCCCAAGTGGACCAATGCTTCTTCATTACCGACCCATCAAAGCCCAGTCGTGTTGTCGTGAGGAGAGGCAAAAGGAAGATCGTCGGAATGGATGGAGTCGCCAATGAGCAAGACTTCGACAAGTACGGCGACCCGAAGATTGAACATGACGACGACGATGAAGTATTAGCATACACCACAAGAAGAAGCAGGACCACCCTACCTAAAGGACGTCCGTTCAAGAGAAGAACTCCATTTACGAAAAATAAGGGCAAGAAGATTGTGAACAGATAGCTAGCTAAGATCGATTGTATTTAAATTGTAGCCTTCATTTCTCGATTGTATTTCATGGGCACTTTTTGAACTCATGAATGTTTTTAAATTTCATGGACACTCGATTGTATTTCTCGATTGTAGCCGACCCCCCGCACCCTCCCCCGCTCCACCGGCCGCCGCCGCCAACCCCCGGCCCGCACCCTCCCCCACTCCACCGTCGCCGACGACCCACCGCACCCTCCCCCGCTCCACCGGCCGTCGCCGACGACCCCCCCACACCCTCTCCCCCGCACCCTCCCCGGCCCGCTCCACCGTCACAAATGAATGCAACTAAATTTGCAAAAAAAAGCATAAAAAATTATTACTGTTATGATTTAAACAAGTTTGAACATATTTAAACACAAATAAATATCAAACAGCATTTTAAATGCATAAAAAAAAATTGGGGAGCCTGGGAATCGAACCCAGGACCTCCTAGTGTGTGTGTTGCGTGCTGACCAGTCGGGCTAGTGGGCGTGTTCTGATGGAGATAGGGTTAGGTGCGATATAACCTGACCAGTCGGGCTAGTAAGTAAAACCAAATTCTAATGGCGCACCAGGGGGAGGTGCGCCATTAGAGTTGACGTACTTATGGCGCACCAGGGGGAGGTGCGCAATTAGAATAGACATACTTGTTCCCTGGCCTCGCACTGTCGCCTCCCTCCCTCCCTCCCTCCCTCGCTCGCCAGATCCCCCACTCCTCGACCCCAACCGTACGCCGCCACCCCCTTGCTCCGCCCCCTCCGTCCGCCGCGCCTGCACGTCGTCCGCCGCTGTGGTCTTGCGCTGCCTCGACGCCGCCGCCCCGACCCCCGCCGGACTCCACCCCCGCCCCAGCACGTACGTCCCCTCCCTCCCTTCCCCCATCCCCCTAGCTTCTCCTCCTCCTCCTCTCACCACCCGTGCCTTCTTCTGCTCGAAAGGTCAAGAAGGCGACCAAGGACGCCGACGACATCACCGGCCCCTTCCTCCGGATCGCCGCCCGCAGCCTCCTCGATGCCGGCGTCCACCGGAGCACCACGACCGCGTCTGCGACCTCGTCTCTGCTCCGCCGCCGTCTACGACCTCGTCTGCGACCGCGTACATCAAGGTGAGTTCTTCCATGGATCACTTCCAGGCCGTCGGTGCCATCCTATTAATCAAGAGTGCTACTCCATCTAACTGTCATGAGGGATTATGGTGAATTTGCAATGCAATGCCAGTACTACACCTGACGATTTGCAATGCCAGTGTGAATTTGCAGTGCAAAAAAATTGCCAGGTCTGCACAATTGTTGTTCTAGTTACTTTCGAAACAAGGAGAGCTTTGATGTTGACTAGCATGCTGATAAATTATGAGAAATTAAAGTTTCTCAGATATGCCAGCAAGAAAATTCCTGTTGTTAAATTCACTGAAAATTCAGTTAATTTGGCTTTACTGAAAACCTTACTGAAACTAAATTCAGTTAGCTGGGTCATCTTCCACTTGAGAGGCCGGAATGATATCACTGGCAATTATTTCCTATGATATGATGTAGCAGTAGCAGTAGTATGTTGTGCTTAGGGCATGAATCATATGCAGCAGCAGTAGTAGTATTTTGTGATGAGGTTGGAGATTATGACCCCCAAACTAAATCTCCTAGGACCACAAATCATACCATCTCATCCATATAAGAAGCTTGAACAACACCTTAACAATGAGGCACTACTAATTGGGCTCCTGTTTCCTCCCTAAAAGAAGGCATCTGTGTGTTGCTTCTCAACCCTGGTGCCTTGCAGGTGAGATCACCTGCTTTACAGCTTTCTCTTGCTGCATAGGAAAGGTATTTTGCAGTGCTCAAGCAAAGTGAGGATAGTTTTTGCACAACAGCTGAATGTAACTGAATTTTTGAACACATGAATTGTAGATAGTTTCAGTTAACTAAGATTGGCAAAATATCTTGTTTCAAATATAGCCTATGCATGTCTTGTTTTCTGGTTATGGATATTGTATAGTACTGCATATCTTGTTTTTTTGTAATATAATGCTTACCAAAGGTTTCAATATTTTGCTGTTACCATTGTTCTCTGAGCATAATTCTTTTTCATTTCCTACTATCCTTATTCTAATTCTCTTAAATTTTGAAGCTGGAAATAAACTGCCAAAACTGAAAGAAATTGGAGTGTTGAAGATATGCTAGTGCTGAATTTAGTAGTAGACTAAAATAAATTTTAGAATGACTGAATGTATGCAGCCTGCAGTAGTGTAGCTGTACCAAAATCACATATGCCCTAATGTATGCAGTCATGTTTTTATGCCATTCTGACTTCTCCACTGGGACTTCTCTCCTGTGATGTCTGTTTTGTTTCTGCAAAAACCCATTCAGTAGTGTGGGACTGTGGATCACTAGCAAGGAAACCCTGCTTTAGTTCAGACTTCAGAGATATTTGCCTTTGCTTCAATAGGTAGTTTGCTCACAGTCTAAGTTGAGCTGATTTTGTTGGGTGACCTATTAGATCTGGAATGGAAGCTCACATAAGTTGAGCTGATTTTTGTCCATATGAAAGCAGAGGACCATATGGTCTGTGGCCTTTTCATCCATATGAAAGTAGAGGCACATTGTGGTGCTAGTTTGCTGGGTTTTGTCTCCGACCATTGTGTCGTGATGAATTTGCAGGTACCCCGAGAGGCCCTTGAGTTTGCTGGAATGTCGATTAACTTCCGTTCCGGCAAATTCGGGTACTCCATATGTCCTATTTTCAGCAAAGGTCATGCTGAAATTTTCCCTATGAGATTTAGCATGACTTTGCTAAAAATAGGACATATGGGATACTTGCGACTAATGCATGGGCCGGGGTATCTTAGTACTTAGTTAAGTAGGATCGACTGCCCCGCCATTCTTGCTGCATTAAACCATAGGTGGCAATAGAGCCAAGTGATTACGCCCAACTTAGAATTCTCCTTAGCATCGATAAACCCTAGATGATAAACCCAACATAGGTGGCAATAGAGCCAAGTGATTAGTGCCAAGTGATTAGCCCCAACCTAGGGTGCCTCGGCATCGATAAACCCTAAATGATGAAAACTTAACTTAGCATTTAGGGTGCCTCAGCGTCGACAAACCCTAAATGATGAAACCTTGGCTTCCATAGGGTGCCTCGGTGTCGATGAGAACCTAAATGATGTACGCTTAGGCTTTTAGGGTGCCTCGGCGTCGACAAACCCTAAATGATAAAAGATTAGCTTTTAGGATGCCTCGGTGTCGACAAACCCTAAATGATGAGACCATGATCTTGTTCCTTGACAATAACCAAATTTTTGACCAAACTTTTTTCCTATTTAGAGCGAAACATTGCCCACAACGATGAGGCCGGCGGTTCGGGCAGCAAGCAATTCTGGGAGCTGTCCCGGGAGATGGAGGAAGAACCTCACCGCTATCGGGACGATGCCGCGGAAGACACCGATCCTGACTACACAACCCCTAGTGGGGTCGGGGATGATGACACCACTGATGGTGCCGCCGAGGATGCCACCACTGATGATGGCGGCGCACGCACAGATGGCAGCCAACCGAAGGGGCAACGGAAGGACCGGCGCCCGAACATGCTCGGCACCGTCAAGGAGGAATTTACTGAAGTGAACTCCGACGGGCATCCAACGGCGCCCAAACATGTAGTCAAGGGGTACTCGGTTCAGCTCGGGTGCATTCTCCGGAGCACCGTCTCGATCAACACCGAGAACCTAAGGCATAAGGACCGAGGGAATTTGCGTTGCCTCCTCTTCACGAAGCTGCACGAACGATACAAGTTCCCCAATGAGTTTACAAACACACGCCTCTCAGTGAATAAAGTGAACAGTGCCGCCCTCACGAGGATGAGCACGGCCCTGTCTACATGGAGAAGCACGGTGACGGCAATGATTGAAAAAGGTGATAGTTATGGGAAGATCAAGGCGAAATATCCTTTGATGAGCGAAGATGACTACAAGGAGTTCAAGATCAAGTGCGAGAGCAGCGCAACCTCCGAATCAAGTCAGTGGGGGAAAGAAATGCGGCAGTTGAACTTAGGGGTCCACCAACTCGGTCCCGGCGGTTATAGAGTGGCGGAGCCTATATGGGACAAGGAGGACGCGGAGTGTGCCGAGCAAGGCCTACCGCCCCGCTTCGAGAAATTAACTGACAAGCAGACTAGTCAGGGCCCGGTACAAGGAGGACCCGGTAACAAAGGAGCTTACCACGGATCCGAAGACCAAGGCGCTTGAGAAAGTTCTGGTAAGGAATACACCCCCGCGTAATTAGCTACATATATGGTTGCATTATAGTTAATGAAGCCAAATTTCTAAATGGTTCACATTCCTTCCGCAGGAGGCTGAAAGCAGTAGCGCGGGGTCATCTCAGAGCTCCCCTTTTGACACCCCTTTAAATAGGGCGTTGAACGTAATGAAAAACAAGGATAAGCTCAGTAAGCCGTCGTCAGCTGGTCGTGTGGCCGGCAAAGGCTTGTCCACAAAATGGTCGTCATACTATACCGCTAGTGGGCGAAAGGAGAAAAAGACCATCTTGGAAAGCCAGTCGCCCGAGGTTCAAGAACTCAAGGCACAAGTGGCGCGGATTCCGGAGATTGTCCAAGAGCAAGTGCAAGAACAACTGGGAACGACGCTCACCGCCATTGTGCCTACCTTGATTCAGGGGCTGACGACGTGGATTGCGGGCGGCCAATAGGGGCCTCCCCCGGTTCCCAGCTTCACAGCCAAGCAACTCGCACAACGCGCAGGCGGCGCCATTGGTGTCTCCGGCGGAGGCGGTATTTGTGTCTCCGGCGCCGGCACGGGCATTGGAGCTTAATGCACCTGGGTGTACGCCGGCCGGCACCTCGCCAGCAAGCGGCCCCTCCGTCAGTTGCACGCGCACGCCCGCCGTTGGCGGTGCCTCAACATTAGCCGAGCTCGACGGCATCACGGTAACTAAGCCTCTCGGCCGATGACTTCATCTCCTTGCCTTTGACTGGGCATCCCTGACGCCCTACATGTTTTCGCAGGGCGCCACCGATGTTCCTTGCACTCTCCTGCACTTCGTGGGCGGCGAGTTGGTCGATGTCGCCAAGGGCAGAATCGTTCAACCGGGCAACCGCGTGTTCCACGGTAATCCGATGCCACCCACCTTCTATAGGGTTGAACTGGTTCGGGTACTGCCAGGCTGCGACGAGTTGTTACCTCCGATTCGACCCGCTGGGGCCGACGAAGATGATGTGATGACCCTCAGCGCCTGTGTAAGCTGGCCCCTGCTTTGGCCGAAGAGCCAGATTCGTTTGGGGGCAGGGGACACCACCCCACAGACAAGACCGCTAGTCGTGCCAGCGCCAAGCCATGGCAAGAACGCCGCAACGCTACCGGACCTGCCGGACATCCCTATGGCACAGGATCCGAACATGCATATGGCACAGGATCCGGACGACGACGACAACGACGACGGTACATTTACCAACGTCGATAAGTACTTTGCCGAGCATGGCTACGGTGACGAGTTCTGCGGGCCTCCTTCTCAAGAACCCAACCCTCAAAAAGACGACCGCGATCTAGCTGGTACGGCGGAGAAACCCAATTGCAACAAGCGTTGTCTGGCGTTCAGTTCTCAGGAGACGCCTCCAGCTGCCGCCTTCACCGAGCCTCAGATAGCTGAGGTGCCAAATATTATCAGCCCCAACACGCTCAAGAAGGCGGTCTGTGAGCAGAACTCGATCCCATTACAGCAGATCAAGAAGAAGGGACGGAAACGAAAGACTAACAAGGGCGCCAGTGCGAGCCAACCGGCACCGAGTACGATCCGTGCTCAGGACGGACCACCTTCACCTAAGGATATCTCAAGGAGGGTGCATGTGGCGGGTAGGCCGATGCTACCGGCAAATATGCTCAATGCTGCAACCGGTGCTATGCGGAGTCTGCATGACAATGTTCTTTCTTTGGAGAAGCGGTGTCTCAGAGAGAATGATGTGGCATACCCGGTTTTCGTGGCCAAGGTGCCAGAGGGCAAGGGCTTTGTGGATAGCGCCGTCGGGGGTACGATCGTCCTGCGATTTGATGACATCTTTGCTATGCTTAACCTTCATCCGCTGCACTACACCTTCGTTCGGCTGTTTTCGCTGAGTATGGAGATGCGGATCATTAGAGACAAGACCCCGGACATTGTGATAGTCGACCCCTTCTACATGCGTGCCAAGATCTTGGGCAGCGCTGGGGACCGGCAAGTCGCGAGTTCACACCTCGAAGGCGTCATTCTGGCAAACCCAGATAAGGATAACTTCCTCGTGCCTTACTTTCCCGAGTAAGTCATCTCCTAACCGCCCCGTAACATATGATTTCTTAGATTTCGATCGTTCTTTTTTTCTAACATTCCGTGTTCTGTGCAGTGACACACATTGCACACTCATCCTCTTAAGCCCGAAATATTCCATGGCCACGTATCTCGACCCGGACCGTGACTCCAAGATAGACTACACAAATATCAAGAAAGTTCTTGATGATGCTCTCCCCGGCTACGCCGCATCTGGAGGCACCTTTAAGAGGCCAGTTCGTAGGTACGGCAGGCACGTGTTCACCCACAATACGACGTTCCCCTGCGTCAAGCAGCCGCCTGGCGGTCAGAAGGATGCCTACTACGCCCTCCATCACATGCGGGCGATCGTGCGGGACCATAATCACCTTCTCCTACCAAATAATCTCAAAGATTGGGCCGCAAGCTTGGGGGCAATCCAGGACGCGGACATCCGACAAGAATTCTTTCGCATCCAGTCGGAGTTTGCAGAAATCATCCATAAAGATGTCCTTCGTACCTCGGGGCAGTTCTACCTCAAATTTCAACCATCCAACAGCGAGATAGACACAACGCTACAAATGCAGGCTGACAACGCCCGCGACTTCATGACCATCACGACAGACGGCGGCTTCATCCACGCTCCGGTCCCATGAGTCGAGTCGAAAGTTGTGATGCTATATGTAGTTCTGAAACATTCATTAGCTCATGTTGTAATTAAACTGTAGTGAACTTGTATATCTCTTTGGTTTGGACAGTCGTTCAACTTGGATGTAATCGATGCTATTTGTTAGTAGGACCATGAATCGTGCTATGGATGTCTTGCTTTTCTCTTCCGATCCTTTTGTTGCATACTTATATCTTGCTTATGTATTGTCTGTTGTTTGCCTAGTGCATAGAGATGCCGTCGTATGTCGTGTACAAGGGTAAGGTTCCCGGAGTCTACGACGACTGGGGGGAGTGTCGGAGACAGGTTCACCGTTTCAGCGGTAACAGTTACAAAGGGTACACCACTAGGGCGGAGGCGGAATCTAGATACGCGCGCTATCTAGCGGGAGAGAGGAGGGAGCGTTGGAGGAACCGGATGAAGACCAGTTTCATCGCGATGATGCTCATCGTGATGACCGCATCTCTCTTCTATGTGATGGTAGTTTAGATGATCGATATCGACTTGTAATGTGAAGACAAACTCGCTACTCGCGGTCTCAAGACTTGTAATGTTCTATCTTCGTTCGGTCTTTTGAATTCGGAGGCTAATATGATGAATTGTATTCGGAGACTAATATTCTATTGTATTCGATGAATCTGCTGTTGCTGTGTCCTGCTGCTTATTTTCTGTCCAATAATATATTTTGTAATCTGTGCAAAAATCAGAAAAGAAAAAAATAATAATCCCTAATATACATACTAATGGCGCATCACGCCAACGTGCGCCATTAGTATGCCAAAGGATACTAATGGCGCATCCCAGAGCAGTGCGCCATTAGTATGCCAGAGGGTACTAATGGCGCATCACCCAGCAGTGCGCCATTAGTATGCCGAAGGATACTAATGGCGCATCACACTGCAGTGCGCCATTAGTATGGCAAAGCACATGGGTATATATGGCCCCCTGGGAGGCATACTAATGGCGCACCGTGGCCTATACTAATGGCGCACGGCCCGGTGCGCCATTAGAGTACCAGATACTAATGGCGCACCAGCGGTGCGCCATTAGTAAAAATTACTAGTGGCGTGATGCTTGTGGCGCACCAGTAGTGCGCCATTAGTACGCAAAACTGGTGCGCCACTAGTAAGCATTTTTCTAGTAGTGTGAGTCAGTTTGGGTGTTTCAAGTTTCAACACTTAGCTTTGAATCGTCATCTCAGAGGCTGCCAGACAAATTCGCGATGGTGTTCGATCGCCATCGATGCCGAGAACTGTTACTGCTAGATGCTGGACCCCTGTGTCACTTGTGGGACGTGGATGTAGTATTCGACACCGACGGCCACATGTATCTCGCACTGACAATACTTGCTATTTAAGGTACCATCGACACCGAGGAACCCCTAACCCGCTCATCCCCAGGTAAACTAAATTAGCATGCATTCAATAAGTAAAACTACATCATCTCTTGCGACCATACATCGTCGAATATTATGACTAATACATCTCGAATAGTATCATACATATAGCATCGCTAATATAGCTAGAACCGTAGCGAACGACGGGTATCGGCGCGGGCGGTGGACACCAAAAGGGAAGGAGCCATCACATGATCATAGCTCCAGTGAGATCCGTGAAGAACCTGGCAGGTATTGTCGAACCTGCCCTCCAATGTAACCATGTAGCAACGGACGTGCTCGTCCTCCTCGCTGACACGGTGACGTACCACCTCTGCGGTGTCCGAAAGCCTCGGCACCATCACTGGCCCACGCGACCGCCACCAAACAAGGTTCGGGTCAACGACGGGCTGGCTCCTCACCAAGCTGCGCCCCCCGGAAGGTAGAACCTCCCAGTACCAGCCCGGCGGAGCCCAGTCGCGGACATGGCCCCTCTGATCAAGCAGGCCTCCTCCGCCAATTCGTCGACGTTGATGCGGGATAGGCATCGTCGACGTTGATGCGGGAATAAATGCTTGAACTAAAAAAATAACAACAAATTTCACATCTTCAAAATAAACCAGAAACTTAACCTAAAGTAAACTAAACTAAACCAAAACTAAACCAGAAACTTAACCTAACCTAAACTAAACTAAACCTAAAGTAATCTAACTAAACTAAACAAAAACTAAACTAAATTATACTAAACCTAATTAAACTAAATCTAAAAAAACAGAAGAAGAAAAAATGTCTCACCTTGGAGCTATCGGGGTGGCGAGGCGGGGCGGCGGGGCGGAGCGGCCGGGGCGGCAAGGCGGGGCGGTGAGGCGGGGCCGGCGGGGCGGGGCCGTCGCGGCTTGTCGGGGCGGCCGGGGTAGCGAGGAGGCCCGGACCGGCACGGACGGGATGGCGTGGCCTGGGCGGCGAGGCGGGCTGGGGCGGCCGGAGCGGCGCGGCGAGGCGGAGCGGCCCGGCGGGGGCGGCGACGCGGCCCGGGGCTGCGCGGCATGGGGGGCGGGCAGGGCGGGGCGGCGGCGCGGGGTTGGGATGAGGGGAGGGAGAGAGACGGGCAGGGCGCGAGGGCGTTTTGTTACATATAGGGCACAACTCTTTGCCGTCCGCTAGCTGACGGCAAAGAGCCTAGCTAACGGACGTTAGAACGGCCACTTTCTTTGCCATCTGATAGCGGACGGCAAAGTTTCTTTGCCATCAGCTAGCGGACGACAAAGAAAGTGGCTGTTAGCTGCCCCTCGCTAGTGGCCCACCCTGCCTCTTTACCGTCCGCTAGCGGACGACAAAGGTTCTATGCTGACGGCAAACACTTTCTTTGCCGTCAGCTGCTTCTTTGCCGTCAGTTTTCGTCATGCTAATGGCAAAGAGCCTCTTTGCCATCGGCTAGCTGACGGCAAAGTTCCTGATTCCAGTAGTGCTAGGAGGAGCTTATTCACCATGATCTACTTCCCATCTTTACCAGCATATATCCTTTGAACCGTCATACTTCAGAACATCAAAGCAGAGAGCACGGTGCCCTAGAGATGCCGCGCACCAATGGAGAAGGTACTGTACATGCAGAAACTTATATTCATCATGTAATATAAGGATATAAGCTAGGACATGTCACTTATAAATAGGTGTGATACACAGTAACTAGAAGCTCTCAAAGCAAAATGTAACATAATAAGATAATTAGTTTGGCACTATTCTAGTTTCTAGCACACAGTATATATATATATATATATATATATATATATATATATATATATATATATATATATATATATATATATATATATATATATATATATATATATAGGCATGAACTATATGTATCCGAACCTCCTTCCAAGTATGTATGAGAACATAGTACACCTCATCCAACAATACTTCTTCGGCATATCCACACAACACAAAAAGGTTGATAATTCGACCAATGTTACGACATAAATGTTATAATATTTCCCATATGATTCGCTGCTTGTACTTTTTATTTCATGTCACCTTGAAGATGTGTGGTGAAATAATCATGCCCCCCGGCCCCCGTGTGATTGTTGAGATTGCTGGAGAACTGTGAGGCGTTGAATTTCAGCAACTAGTGTTTCATTCACATCGTCGACGTTGATGCGGGAATAAATGCTTGAACTAAAAAAATAACAACAAATTTCACATCTTCAAAATAAACCAGAAACTTAACCTAAAGTAAACTAAACTAAACCAAAACTAAACCAGAAACTTAACCTAACCTAAACTAAACTAAACCTAAAGTAATCTAACTAAACTAAACAAAAACTAAACTAAATTATACTAAACCTAATTAAACTAAATCTAAAAAAACAGAAGAAGAAAAAATGTCTCACCTTGGAGCTATCGGGGTGGCGAGGCGGGGCGGCGGGGCGGAGCGGCCGGGGCGGCAAGGCGGGGCGGTGAGGCGGGGCCGGCGGGGCGGGGCCGTCGCGGCTTGTCGGGGCGGCTGGGGTAGCGAGGAGGCCCGGACCGGCACGGACGGGATGGCGTGGCCTGGGCGGCGAGGCGGGCTGGGGCGGCCGGAGCGGCGCGGCGAGGCGGAGCGGCCCGGCGGGGCGGCGACGCGGCCCGGGGCTGCGCGGCATGGGGGGGCGGGCAGGGCGGGGCGGCGGCGCGGGGTTGGGATGAGGGGAGGGAGAGAGATGGGCAGGGCGCGAGGGCGTTTTGTTACATATAGGGCACAACTCTTTGCCGTCCGCTAGCTGACGGCAAAGAGCCTAGCTAACGGACGTTAGAACGGCCACTTTCTTTGCCATCTGATAGCGGACGGCAAAGTTTCTTTGCCATCAGCTAGCGGACGACAAAGAAAGTGGCTGTTAGCTGCCCCTCGCTAGTGGCCCACCCTGCCTCTTTGCCGTCCGCTAGCGGACGACAAAGGTTCTATGCTGACGGCAAACACTTTCTTTGCCGTCAGCTGCTTCTTTGCCGTCAGTTTTCGTCATGCTAATGGCAAAGAGCCTCTTTGCCATCGGCTAGCTGACGGCAAAGTTCCTGATTCCAGTAGTGCTAGGAGGAGCTTATTCACCATGATCTACTTCCCATCTTTACCAGCATATATCCTTTGAACCGTCATACTTCAGAACATCAAAGCAGAGAGCACGGTGCCCTAGAGATGCCGCGCACCAATGGAGAAGGTACTGTACATGCAGAAACTTATATTCATCATGTAATATAAGGATATAAGCTAGGACATGTCACTTATAAATAGGTGTGATACACAGTAACTAGAAGCTCTCAAAGCAAAATGTAACATAATAAGATAATTAGTTTGGCACTATTCTAGTTTCTAGCACACAGTATATATATATATATATATATATATATATATATATATATATATATATATATATATATATATATATAGGCATGAACTATATGTATCCGAACCTCCTTCCAAGTATGTATGAGAACATAGTACACCTCATCCAACAATACTTCTTCGGCATATCCACACAACACAAAAAGGTTGATAATTCGACCAATGTTACGACATAAATGTTATAATATTTCCCATATGATTCGCTGCTTGTACTTTTTATTTCATGTCACCTTGAAGATGTGTGGTGAAATAATCATGCCCCCCGGCCCCCGTGTGATTGTTGAGATTGCTGGAGAACTGTGAGGCGTTGAATTTCAGCAACTAGTGTTTCATTCACATCTGTAAACAGAAACATGAACGTATACCCAACTTACTCACTGGACTCGGTAAAAAAGAACAATTTCATACGCACGACCCACATAAACAAGATTACTTGTTAATGTGGAGAGTAAATAACTAGGGGTCCTAGCTTGGGCATCGAATCGTATACCACGTCTAAAAGTCATGCTAAAATGTTTGTGGGCAATCAAAGGTATCAAAATAAGCTGATAAAATGTCAACAAGTTTTGAAATGACAAAAAAAATCGTTCCAAATGGAAGAGGTATATTACACACAAGTAATAAATAGACTTGTGAATTGACTCACAATGTGAACTTTAGAAGCAAAATGCAAAATACACATGAGAACATGACTTAATGGACAGAACACATTCTATGCTTACAAAAACAGAAAATGGCAACTTAGAATTGTCATAATTGATTTACTGCTAATAAAACCGGGAGGTGCAAAATAGCTAGCACATACCAGTGCACATATTGGCATTTCAAAAATAATTAATCTATACCTCTCGAAACTGATTGACAAGGGTCTCAAGAACTGAATGCTGATGAAATTAATCGGATTAGTGATAACACAACAATTAACGGAACTTGCATTTGTGTTATGTGCATGCGATATGATTGATCTTCCTATCCCATGTATATCATTTTTCTTTAAGGTTTCTAGTGATGCAAACTTAGTGATATACACATATTTCATGAGAAAAATTGATAGTAAATAGCAAGATATATACTAAGTATAGCATATTGATCCTAGTGTCCAAAATTCATATACCCAAGAAGGAAAAAAACACAAACATATCGTATAATTTCACAATAAAAAATATGTATGTGATCATCCTTCTCTAACGCATTTCATGCACAAATAAGTTATGTGTGTTGGCTTGTACTGGACAATGGTGATCACTGTTTTCCTTTGCGCGCCACCACAAGAACATAAGGTAAGTTACTTGAGATGTAAGGAAAGAGAAAAGCATACCATTCATCATATTGTTGCTCCAATCCCTGCAGCTTGAGTTTCATCATATTGCTTTCAGTTGCAAGCCCCTTCAGTTGTACTCTACAAACATATTTTAAAGAAATAATGAGAAGATTATTGTATAAAACATCGATTTATTTGGTAAATTCCTAATATAAAGAATTTTTTTTAATCAAGTGTTTATCTTTGTATTCACCCATTGTATCCTAGTTCTGGTTGATAGCTTCATTAATTTGAAGTTGGCCAATTATGCCTTTTTTCTTAAAAGAAAACACCTTTTCTCAGCCAAATTATGGATGGTCCAGAAGACCAAGATTTTTTAAATTCTCATTTGTTCTTTCATGAATCCTGATTCTAATAAAATGGTTCTGATTACTTAATTAATTATAAAATATTTATTTCTCGGTCCCTAGTCCAGTGAGAAATATGAAAACCAGTAGAACACATCCTTTGATGATATTACCAACCTTGATCTACTCCACTCGTGCAGATAGTGAGTTAGTCTCCTGTTGCAGTAGCTCAGCCTTGCTTTCAAGGTCCGAGAGGTACGCCATCTTGCGTTGCTTACTTCTTTGTGCAGTACTTCTGTTTCGAATGATCCTGCAAATAAATTTCAAATGAACGTACACACATTAGTTAGCCCTAGTGCTAATTAAAGTGTGTTAAACACTTTTTTGATGATCAGATCTAAAAGAAGAATGGACAAGCTGCTGGATCATATGATATGTATACCTCCGGACTCCTTTGGGATTTGCCAGCACAATCTCTGCTAGGGTCTTCTCCCCCTTGATCGTGGTAATCTCATCCTGAGTGAATAAGCCATCCGCAAAACCCGCCACAAGGGGAGCGTCGTCGTCATCCTTGTTCCTAGGCTGGCCATGGCTGCTGCTTCCAGCACCTGATCCTCCCCAACCCGGCCCCGGAGAAGGTAGTCGCGGCAGCATCGGCTTGCTTTCTACAAATATTGGCTCCTTCTGCTTCTGCATCCAGGTCATTGAGCTACCGCTGCCGGTATTCGTACCCAACTGACTCAGGGCAGGGAGTGAGCTGAATGTGAGTGGTACTGGTGGGCAGGCGGCTTGGATGCCATTTGCGTTGCTGGAAAAGTAGGGCCTGGGCATCCACGTCGATGAGCTGGGGTGCCTCCCCAGCGGAAACGACCAGTCCAAAGGCTCGTTCTTCATCCTCGCGTCACCAGGGATGGGGAGCAAGCTCCATGCGAGCGGTGGGCAGTGGACTCTTCTGTTGTTGTTGTTGCCGATGTCGCCGGAGGAGTCGAGGTTGTCCAGATCCATGTGCTGATGGCTGACGTTGTCATTGCCCACAAGCGAGATGCCCTGCGGAGCGGCACCGAGGGCGTCTTCAAGTTCACTCGTCGTCTCCAAAGGTGGGGGCCGCAGGGTGGTAGGGTTAGTTCGTCGTCCACAGGTGGCATGTCCTCCGGAGCTGCATAGACGTCGTCTTCAAGTTCCACCGTCATTGTCTGCACAGGTGGTAGGGTGGGTGGTAGGGGTGGGAGCACATACTCATTCGACGACGCCTGAGGCCTGACAGGCGGATGAACTCGACAGAGGCTGCGTCCGGGTGGGCACGATCACGCTAGCCGTGTCAAGCGAGGACATGAAGGTGCTGCCTCCGCTGCTTCCGTCAACTCCGTCGACCGACGTAGGATCCATGGCTAGAGCGACGATGGTGGCATCTGACAATAAGAGGACGCGGAGAATGTGTCCTGCGACTGCATGTTGGAAATCGTAGCATAATTTAAAATTTTCCTACGCTCATCAAGATGCATCTATGGAGTATACTAGCAACGAGGGGAAAGGAGTGCATCTACATACCCTTGTAGATCGCGAGCGGAAGCGTTCCAATGAACGTGGATGACGGAGTCGTACTCGCCGTGATCCAAATCACCGATGACCGAGTGCCGAACGGACGGCACCTCCGCGTTCAACACACGTACGGTGCAGCGACGTCTCCTCCTTCTTGATCCAACAAGGGGGAAGGAGAGGTTGATGGAGATCCAACAGGACGACGGCGTGGTGGTGGATGTAGCGGGTCTCCGGCAGGGCTTCGCCAAGCTTCTGCGAGAGAGAGAGAGAGAGGTGTTGCAGGGGAGGAGGGAGCCGCCCAAAGCTGTGGGTTGCTGCCCTCCCTCCCCCCCCTTTATATAGGCCCCCTTGAGAGGGGGGGCCGGCCAAAACCGATCTAGGGTTGGGGGGGCGGCGGCCAAGGGTGGAAAGGGGTGCCTTGCCACCCAAGGCAAGGGGGAAGCTCCCCCCTAGGGTTCCCAACCCTAGGCGCATGGGGGGAGGCCCAAGGGGGGCGCCCCAGCCCACTAAGGGCTGGTTCCCTTCCACTTTCAGCCCACGGGGCCCTCTGGGACAGGTGGCCCCACCCGGTGGACCCCCGGGACCCTTCCGGTGGTCCCGGTACAATACCGGTAACCACCGAAACTTTCCCGGTGGCTGAAACTTGACTTCCTATATATAATTCTTCACCTCCGGACCATTCCGGAACCTCTCGTGACGTCCGGGATCTCATCCGGGACTCCGAACAACTTTCGGGTTTCCGCATACATATATCTCTACAACCCTAGCGTCACCGGACCTTAAGTGTGTTGACCCTACGGGTTCGGGAGACATGCAGACATGACCGAGACACCTCTCCGGTCAATAACCAACAGCGGGATCTGGATACCCATGTTGGCTCCCACATGTTCCACGATGATCTCATCGGATGAACCACGGTGTCGAGGATTCAATCAATCCGTATGCAATTCCCTTTGTCAAACGGTATGTTACTTGCCCGAGATTCGATCGTCGGTATCCCAATCCCTTGTTCAATCTCGTTACCGTCAAGTCTCTTTACTCGTACCGCAATGCATGATCCCGTGACTAACGCCTCTGTCACATTGAGGTCATTATGATGATGCATTACCGAGTGGGCCCAGAGATACCTCTCCGTCACACGGAGTGACAAATCCCAGTCTCGATCCGTGCCAACCCAACAGACACTTTCGGAGATACCCGTGGTGCACCTTTATAGTCACCCAGTTACGTTGTGACGTTTGGCACACCCAAAGCACTCCTACGGTATCCGGGAGTTGCACGATCTCATGGTCTAAGGAAAAGATACTTGACATTGGAAAAGCTCTAGCAAACGAAACTACACGATCTTTTATGCTATGCTTAGGATTGGGTCTTGTCCATCACATCATTCTCCTAATGATGTGATCCCGTTATCAATGACATCCAATGTCCATAGTCAGGAAACCATGACTATCTGTTGATCAACGAGCTAGTCAACTAGAGGCTTACTAGGGACAGGTTGTGGTCTATGTATTCACACATGTATTACGATTTCCGGACAATACAATTATAGCATGAATAATAGACAATTACCATGAACAAAGAAATATAATAATAACCATTTATTATTGCCTCTAGGGCATATTTCCAACAGTCTCCCACTTGCACTAGAGTCAATAATCTAGTTCACATCACCATGTGATTAACACTCACTGGTCACATCACCATGTGACCAACATCTAAAGAGTTTACTAGAGTCAACAATCTAGTTCACATCACTATGTGATTATCACTCAATGTGGTTTGGTCATGTTATGCTTGTGAGAGAGGTTATTAGTCAACGGGTCTGAACCTTTCAGAACCGTGTGCTTTACGAATATCTATGTCATCTTGTGGATGCTACCACGCGCTATTTGGAGCCATTTCAAATAATTGCTCTACTATACGAATCCGGTTTACTACTCAGAGTCATCCGGATTAGTGTCAAAGTTCGCATCGACGTAACCCTTTACGACGAACTCCTTTTCACCTCCATAATCGAGAAAATTCCTTAATCCACTAGGTACTAAGGATAAGTTCGACTGCTGTCATGAGATCCTTTCCCGGATCACTATTGTACCCTCTTGACCAACTCATGGCAAGGCACACTACATGTGCGGTACACAGCATAGCATACTATAGAGCCTATGTCTAAAGCATAGGGGACGACCTTCGGCCTTTCTCTATCTTCCGCTGTGATCAGGTCTTGAGTCTCACTCAATACTCACACCTTGTAACACAGCCAAGAACTCCTTCTTTGCTGATCTATTTTGAACTCTTTCAAAATCATGTCAAGGTGTGCTGTCTTTTGAAAGTATCATCAGGCGTCTTGATCTATCTCTATGGATCTTGATGCCCAATATGTAAGCAGCTTTATCCAGGTCTTCCTTTGAAAAACTCCTTTCAAACAACCCTTTATGCTTTCCAGAAATTTTACATCATTTCGGATCAACAATATGTCATTCACATATACTTATCAGAAATGTTGTAGGGCTCCCACTCACTTTATTGTAAATACAAGTTTCTAACAAACTTTGTATAAACCCAAAAACTTTGATCACTCCATCAAAGCGTATATTCTGACTCCGAGATGCTTGCTCTAACCCATGGAAGGATCGCTGGAGCTAGCATACCTTTTAGCATCCTTAGCATCGACAAAACCTTTCTGATTGTATCACATACAACCTTTCCTTACAAAAACTGGTAAGGAAACATGTTTTGACATCCGTCAGCTAGATTTCATAAATGTAGCTAATGCTAACATGATTCCGACGGACCTAAGCATCGCTACGGATGAGAAAAATTTCATCATAGTCAACTCCTTGAACTTGTGAAAATACTCTTTGCCACAAGTCGAGCTTCATAGATGGTAACATTACCTTCCATGTCCGTCTTCTTCTTAAAGATCCATTTATCTCAATGGCTTGCCGATCATCGGGCAAGTTCACCAAAATCCATGCTTTGTTCTGATACATGGATTCTATCTCGGATTTCATGGCCTCGAGCCATTCGTCGGAATATGGGCCCACCATCGCTTCTCCATAGCTCGTAGGTTCATTATTGTCTAGCAACATGACTTCCAAGACAGGATCACGCATTACTCTGAAGTAGTGCGCATCCTCGTCGTCCTACGAGGTTTGGTAGTGACTTGATCCGAAGTTTCATGATCACCATCATAAGCTTCCACTTCAATTGGTGTAGGTGCCACAGGAACAACTTCCTGTGCCCTGCTACATACTAGTTGAAGCGACGGTTCAATAACCTTATCAAGTCTCCACCATCCTCCCACTCAATTCTTTCAAGAGAAACTTTTCCTCGAGAAAGGACTCGTTTCTAGAAGCAATTACTTTTGCTTCCAGATCTGAAATAGGAGGTATACCCAACTGTTTTTGGGTATTCTATGAAGATGCATTTATCCGCTTTGGGTTCGAGCTTATCAGCCTAAAACTTTTTCACATAAGCATCGCAGCCCCAAACTTTTAAGAAACGACAACTTAGGTTTCTATAAACGGTGTCGTCTCAACGGAATTGCGTGGTGCCCCTTTTAAAGTGAATGCGGTTGCCTCTAATGCCTAACCCATAAATGATAGTGGTAATTTGATGAGAAACATCATGGTATGCACCATATCCAATAGGGTGCAGTTATGATGTTCGGACACACCATCACACTATGGTGTTCCAGGCGGTATTAATTGTGAAACACTTTCCACAATGTCTCAATTGTGTGCCAAACTCGTATCTCAGATACTCATCTCTATGATCATATCACAGACATTTTATCCTCTTGTCACGACGATCTTCAACTTCACTCTGAAATTACTTGAACCTTTCAATAATTCAGACTAGTGTTTCATCAAGTAAATACACTCAGCATCTACTCAAATCATCTGTGAAGTAAGAACATAACGATGTCCACTGCATGCCTCAGCACTCATTGGACTGCGTACATCAAAATGTATTACTTCCAATAAGTTGCTCTCTTGTTCCATCTCACTGAAAACGAGGACTTTCAGTCATTTTGCCCATGTGGTATGATTTGCATGTCTCAAGTGATTCATAATCAAGTGAGTCCAAACGATCCATCTGTATGGAGTTTCTTCATGCATATATACCAATAGACATGGTTCGCATGTCTCAATCTTTTCAAAAATGAGTGAGTCCAAAGATGCACCAACATGGAGCTTCTTCATGCGTTCTACACCAATATGACTCAAGTGGCAGTGCCACAAGTATGTGGTACTATCATTACTATCTTATATCTTTTGGCATGAACATGTGTATCACTACGATCGAGATTCATTTTAGGTGCAAGACCATTGAAGGTATTATTCAAGTAAACAGAGTAACCATTATTCTCCTTAATTGAATAACCGTTTTGCGGTAAACATAATCCAATCATGTTCAACGCAAACACCAAATCTCGATGGTAGAGGGAGCATGCGATGCTTGATCACATCAACCTTGGAAACACTTCCAACACATATCGTCATCTCACCTTTAGCTAGTCTCCATTTATTCCGCAGCTTTTATTTCGAGTTACTAACACTTAGCAACCGAACCAGTATCTAATACCCTGGTGTTGCTAGGAGTACTAGTAAAGTACACATTCATATAATGTATATCCAATATACTTCTGTCGACCTTGCCTGCCTTCTCATCTACCAAGTATCTAGGGTAGTACTGCTTCAGTGACCGTTCCTCTCATTACAGAAGCACTTAGTCTCGGGTTTGGGTTCAACCTTGGGATTCTTCACTAGAGCAGCAAACGACTTGCTGTTTCATGAAGTATCCCTTTTGCCCTTGCCCTTCTTAAACTAGTGGTTTTACTAACCATCAACAATTGATGCTCCTTCTTGATTTCTACTCTCGCGGTGTCAAACATCGCGAATAGCTCAAGGATCATCATAATTATCCTTGATATGTTATAGTTCATCACGAAGCTCTACTAGCTTGGTGGCAGTGACTATGGAGAACTATCACTATCTCATCTGGGAGATTAACTCCCACTCGATTCAAGCGATTGTGGCACTCAGACAATCTGAGCACACGCTCAACGATTGAGCTTTTCTCCCTTAGTTTGCAGGCTTAAGAAACTTGTCAGAGGTCTCATACCTCTTGACGTGGGCACTAGTCTGAAATCCCAATTTCAGTCTTCGAAACATCTCACATGTTCTGCGACGTTTCAAAAACGTCTTTGGTGCCACAATTCTAAACCGCACTGAACTATCACGTAGTCATCAAAACGTGTATGTCAGATGTTTCGTAACATCTACAGACGACGCTGAGGTTCAGCACACCGAGCGGTGCATTAAGGACATAAGCCTTCTGTGCAGCAATGAGGACAATCCTCAGTTTACGGACCCAGTCCGCATAATTGCTACTACCAAATTTCAACTAAATTTTCTCTAGGAACATATCTTAACCAGTAGAACTAAAGCGCAAGCTATGACATAATTTTCAAATACCTATTTGACTATGTTCATGATAATGAAGTTCATCTGATTATGAACTCCCACTCAGATAGACATCCCTCTAGTCATCTAAGTGAAACATGATCCGAGTTTAACTAGGCCGTGTCCGATCATCACGTGAGACGGACTAGTCAAGATCGGTGAACATCTCCATGTTGATCGTAACTTCTATACGACTCATGCTCGACCTTTCGGTCCTCCGTGTTCCGAGGCCATGTCTGTACATGCTAGGCTCGTCAAGTCAATCTAAGTGTATTGCGTGTGTTCCGAGGCCATGTCTGTACATGCTAGGCTCGTCAACACCCGTTGTATTCGAACGTTAGAATCTATCACACCCGATCATCACGTGGTGCTTTGAAACAACGAACCTTTGCAACGGTGCACAGTTAGGGTGAACACTTTCTTGAAATTATTATAAGGGATCATCTTACTTACTACCGTCGTTCTAAGCAAATAAGATGCAAAAACATGATAAACATCACATGCAATCAAATAGTGACATGATATGGCCAATATCATCATGCTCCTTTGATCTCCATCTTCGGGGCACCATGATCATCTTCGTCACCGGCATGACACCATGATCTCCATCATCATGATCTCCATCATTGTGTCTTCATGAAGTCGTCACGCCAACGATTACTTCTACTTCTATGGCTAACGCGTTTAGCAACAAAGTAAAGTAATTTACATGGCGTTATTCAATGACACACAGGTCATGCAAAATAATAAAGACAACTCCTATGGCTCCTGCCGGTTGTCATACTCATCGACATGCAAGTCGTGATTCCCATTACAAGAATATGATCAATCTCATACATCACATATATCATTCATCACATCTTCTGGCCATATCACATCACATAGCACTTGCTGCAAAAACAAGTTAGACGTCCTCTAATTGTTGTTGCAAGTTTTTACGTGGTTTGTAGGTTTCTAGCAAGAACGTTTCTTACCTACGTATGACCACAACGTGATTTGCCAATTTCTATTTACCCTTCATAAGGACCCTTTTTATTGAATCCGTTCCGACTAAAGTAGGAGAGACAGACACCCGCTAGCCACCTTATGCAACTTGTGCATGTCAGTCGGTGGAACCTGTCAAACGTAAGTGTACGTGTAAGGTCAGTCCGGGCCGCTTCATCCTACAATGCCGCCGAAACAAGAAAAGACTAGTAGAGGCAAGAAGAATTGGCAAACTCAACGCCCACAACTGCTTTGTGTTCTACTCGTGCATAGTAACTACGCATAGACCTGGCTCATGATGCCACTGTTGGGAATCGTAGCATAATTTAAAATTTTCCTACGCTCACCAAGATGCATCTATGGAGTCTACTAGCAACGAGGGGAAAGGAGTGCATCTACATACCCTTGTAGGTCGCGAGCGGAAGCGTTCCAATGAACGTGGATGACGGAGTCGTACTCGCCGTGATCCAAATCACCGATGACCGAATCACCTCCGCGTTCAACACACGTACGGTGCAGCGACGTCTCCTCCTTCTTGATCCAACAAGGGGGAAGGAGAGGTTGATGGAGATCCAACAGGACGACGGCGTGGTGGTGGATGTAGCGGGTCTCCGGCAGGGCTTCGCCAAGCTTCTGCGAGAGAGAGAGAGAGAGGTGTTGCAGGGGAGGAGGGAGCCGCCCAAAGCTGTGGGTTGCTGCCCTCCCTCCCCCCCCCCCTTTATATAGGCCCCCTTGAGAGGGGGGGCCGGCCAAAACCGATCTAGGGTTGGGGGGGCGGCGGCCAAGGGTGGAAAGGGGTGCCTTGCCCCCCAAGGCAAGGGGGAAGCTCCCCCCCTAGGGTTCCCAACCCTAGGCGCATGGGGGGAGGCCCAAGGTGGGCGCCCCAGCCCACTAAGGGCTGGTTCCCTTCCACTTTCAGCCCACGGGGCCCTCCGGGACAGGTGGCCCCACCCGGTGGACCCCCGGGACCCTTCCGGTGGTCCCGGTACAATACCGGTAACCCCCGAAACTTTCCCGGTGGCCGAAACTTGACTTCCTATATATAATTCTTCACCTCCGGACCATTCCGGAACCTCTCGTGACGTCCGGGATCTCATCCGGGACTCCGAACAACTTTCGGGTTTCCGCATACATATATCTCTACAACCCTAGCGTCACCGGACCTTAAGTGTGTTGACCCTACGGGTTCGGGAGACATGCAGACATGACCGAGACGCCTCTCCGGTCAATAACCAATAGCGGGATCTGGATACCCATGTTGGCTCCCACATGTTCCACGATGATCTCATCGGATGAACCACGGTGTCGAGGATTCAATCAATCCGTATGCAATTCCCTTTGTAAAACGGTATGTTACTTGCCCGAGATTCGGTCGTCGGTATCCCAATACCTTGTTCAATCTCGTTACCGGCAAGTCTCTTTACTCGTACCGCAATGCATGATCCCATGACTAACGCCTCTATCACATTGAGCTCATTATGATGATGCATTACCGAGTGGGCCCAGAGATACCTCTCCGTCACACGGAGTGACAAATCCCAGTCTCGATCCGTGCCAACCCAACAGACACTTTCGGAGATACCCGTAGTGCACCTTTATAGTCACCCAGTTACGTTGTGACGTTTGGCACACCCAAAGCACTCCTACGGTATCCGGGAGTTGCACGATCTCATGGTCTAAGGAAAAGATACTTGACATTGGAAAAGCTCTAGCAAACGAAACTACACGATCTTTTATGCTATGCTTAGGATTGGGTCTTGTCCATCACATCATTCTCCTAATGATGTGATCCCGTTATCAATGACATCCAATGTCCATAGTCAGGAAACCATGACTATCTGTTGATCAACGAGCTAGTCAACTAGAGGCTTACTAGGGACATGTTGTGGTCTATGTATTCACACATGTATTACGATTTCCGGACAATACAATTATAGCATGAATAATAGACAATTACCATGAACAAAGAAATATAATAATAACCATTTATTATTGCCTCTAGGGCATATTTCCAACACTGCAACAGGGCGGAATTCCCTCCCAGGCCGCCGGTGCCACCACCCGACGCATGAGCTTGACATAGTGGCGACGGGGGCCGCTCGTGGGACGAACCAGCTGCTTTCCACCCGGATCCAGACATGCTGCTCTGATATAAGTGCCACGCTTGCAAGGCAGAGCTTCAGATAGCGACGACAACGGCATCTGGTGGTATGAGGACGAACCAACTGTCGCTCCAGATCCGGATCCGAATGGAGATGGATGGGGGTGAAATGGATGGTGGCTGGGTTGTATTGGAACAGCGGGCGCGAGGAGAGGAGGTGTTGGGAGGCGCGGCCGATGTTGGCGGACTGAGGCTAGAGCGGCGGGAGGAGCTGCCGGCGGCTGGTGGAGTTGCGCTACTTGTTCTTCATAGGGGAAGCCCAGTGGTGCTAGGGTAGTAGGATGGGTTTTGCCGGCGGCTGCAAGATGAGTGTCTGCGCGTGAGATGCCAGGCAACTGGAGCGAGTGCGGCGCCTTTGTCAGAGCATCTCCAACAGCCGCACAAAAATTCCACGCCCAATAAAAGTTATATCGCGCCATTGTAGCACTTTTAATGCGTCGGGACCAACATTGCTTTAGCAGATGCTCAAAAACGCGCGCCCAAAAAAGCATGCAGTGCAAATTATGAAGCGCGCAATATTTTACAGCATCTTTGGAGCTGTTCAGCGCTCAAAACAACGAATTTTTAGTGCGCGGCTTTTTGGGCGCCTGTCGGAGATGCTCTCATGTCCCGATTTGGAAAGGAACGGGAACCAAAAGCTGAGTAGGGTTTCAATAGAGTGAAAGGACGCGCGTTTTTGTTTCTCAAGTGACACAGATGGGCCGCGTCAGAGTTCGGCCTCTCCATGCCTCCAGCCCATGCCTGGTCCGTGTACCGTATTCTTGCTTGTAAAAAGAAAAGGTCCTCTACGTTTCATGCTAGCATATGGTAAGTTGTTAACTGGCCCGCAAAAGAAAAATGGTAAGGGGTTAACACCCGGCTGGTTCCATTCTAGCACCATGACTCACAATTGAGATATATAGCACCATGAGCAACACGACTACAATCACACGCCCATAAAGGATTTTTTTTGATAATCAGGGGCTCATCCCTGGCTCCATTTTTATTCAATAAAAGAAACCAGATACAACATCCATATTCTGTGCAAAATAAAGAAAACGATGAAGATATTCAACACCCTAATGGCTCATCATGTAGCTAAACATCTCAGCTAGTCAGGACTACTGGTACAACAGCATCAAAACATAGAAGTAAAAAAACAGTCAAAGATCCAAGCCAACTCAAATCCTAGGCACGTCACCAACCACTTCTTTGTTCCAGAACTTCAACCCTTGATGTCATGTATTTCATCCGGGTGCTCCCTCCAGAATACTATGGTTGCAAAGCCGCCCAACAAGGAGATGCTGGAGTTGCTCCAGGATAAGCTAGCATGTCTTTCCATTCACATCATCAGTCTGGCTCCAACTCTAGGGGGATATCAGTTTTTAAAGATGAGAGCTCTGAATTGTGCAGTTTCCCCAGCCAGTTGTCCTTTTAGCAATTTCATCCAATCCTCTAGATAACATACTATCCGGTTCCACACTTGTTTGAAAAATATCCAGGAACAACGGTTAGGCACTGGTGCATTTCTAGCATTCCACGGTCCCTACAGAACTGCAAAAGAAACTAGAATCAAATGTAGAAATGTTTAGTTGCAAGCCCTTCCTCGCCACTCTCCCTCGCCACTCTCTTCTCTGTCGTCGGTGGTTAGGTAATCTTCTGCTCTCTCCCCCTCTCTCCCTCTCTTGCCGCTCGTTGCCCTCCAATTTGATTGGAGTTCATTTCGTTTTGAGCTAGGGTTTCTTCAATGGCGGTGGCGGAAGCGACGGCGACGGCGGAAGTGACGACAGCGGCAAAAGAGACGGACTGCTAGGGTTTATCGTCTCCATCTTCGTCCCTCGGTGAGTTCATCGCCTCCATCTTCGCAGTGGCAGTGGCATTTTGTAGTGGAATTTTTTAGTGGCATTTTCTGAAATTGTAGTGTTCCTAATGCTAAATTGTAGGGTCTTTTATATTTGTAGTATATACAATTTCTTTGCTTGTTTATCACCTTCATGTGGCAGTGGCATTTTGTATCTGCATTTTGCATCAATGAACATATGACAGTGGCCGTGGCAGTTGCATTTTGCATCAACGATAGTGTCCTAATGCTAAATATGTTTGGATTTACCGAGGGATAGTTGTATTGATCTTGAAAAAATCCTGCTAGTTTACTTCTTTCCCGAGAAAGAAACAATAGTATTTTCCGTTAACAAAAACACAATGAGGAGATTATTCACCATGATCTTCTTCCTCTCTTCATCAACATATATCCCTTGGACCAGCATACTTCACAAGATCGAAGCAGATATCATGGTGCCAATGGAGAAGGTAGTAACCATCCAGAAACATGTGTTCATCATGTATATAAGGATATAAGCTAGGGACATGTGACTGATGAATATGTGTGATATACATTAACTAGAAGCTTTTAAAGAAAAATGCAATATAATAAGATAATTATCTTGACATTATTCGAGCACGAAGTATTATATATGCATATAGGTATGAACTATGTGTAGCGCAACCTCCATCAAAGTATATATGAGAGCATAATGCACCACATCCAACAATATTCCTTCGGCATATCCACACAACCACAAAAACGGTGTATAGTTCCACCAATGCTCTAACAAAAAAATATTTATACATCCCATATGGTTTCCTGCTTGTACTTTTCATTTGAAATCACCATGAATATGTCTGGTGAAATAACCAGTGCCCCCCCATGGTTGTTGAGATTGCTAGAGTTGTGTCAGGCATTGGACTTCAGCAAGAAGTGTTTCATTCAGACCTATATACAGAAATATGAACATATATACCCAACTTAGTGAATGGACTAGGTCAAAAGAACAATCTCCTATATATGATCCACGGAAACAAAATTACATGTTAATGCCGAGAAAATAAATAGGGGGCTAGCTAGGGTTTGAAATCAGAAAGTTAATTACCATGTCCAAAATTCATTCTAAAATGATTGTGGGCAATGAAGTTGAAAATAAGCCCACATAATGTCAACAAGTTTAGAATGAAAAAACGTTTTTCTTGCCAAATAGAAGCGACATATTACACATGAATAATAAATAGACTTCTGAAAATATTCACAATGCGAATTTTAGAAGCAAAATGAAAAATACACATCTGAACATGACTTAGTGCACATAACGCATTCTAAGTTTATAAAAACTGAAAATGGTAACCTAGAACTGGCATAATTGATCTACTGCTAATAAAACAAGGAGGAAATTATGAATTCAAAGCAAATCTTTCTGATCATTCGGACACATAAACGCACAAGCTCAATTTGTTGCGAAACATATAAATTTACAGGACCAAGCCCAAGTATGTTTTTTTATTTCAATGGTCGTAATATAGAAAACTTTCTAACATCCAAGCAAGCACAAATAAAATATTGAAGTCCTTAAAAAAGATTCAGAATACATCCTGAAGATTGAGGAAAATAACATTTATTATGTAAAGAGAAATAGTAAAGTGAGTCTTTTAAGTCGTTAGCAAATAATTTATGAACTGGTTAGGTAATGCACTGGAGATATATTTAACCGATTCGCTAAAGACACAATTTGTACCTAAATAACAATTTGGTGTGTCGTGTTGTAATTCAACATCCATGTATCTTTTGGCCATTTGGTGCTTTATTAATTTATGTTTACCAGAACACGCATGAAACTTGTGTGTCTTTGTACTAAGATTGGGAAAACTATTACATATTTATATTAGATTTGGAGCAACATGAGGTCAATGACATGTGTCCGCTCACTCCTCACAAGGACTTTATCAATTTAAAGTTGGGCGTTTTCGCCTTTTCTCCAAAAAAACATGCTCACACACACACGTGTAAGAATGTACTAGAATTTATAGTATACGTGTGTGTTTTGCAAAATACTAGCATGTGAAAGCACATATTGGTCTTTTGAAAAGAATTAATCTACCTATCGGAATTAATTGACAAAGGTCGCACGAACTGAATGCCGAGGAAACTAATCAGATTAGTGATAAAACAACAATTCTCGTAACTTGCATTTGTGTTATGTGCATGCGATATGTTTTCTGTTCCTATCCCATGTATATTATTTTTCTTTAATTAAGGTTTCTAGTGAGGCAAAATTAGCGATATATACACATGTTCCATGAGAAAAGTTGATAGTGAAAAGCAAGATATACTTAGTATAGCATATTGATCCCAATGTCCAAAAATGATACAACCAAGAAGGCAAGGACGATAAACATATGGTATAAGTTCACAATCAAAAATCTGTTTGTCATCATCCATCTCCAATCACTTCATGCAGAAATAAGTTCTGTGTTGTCTTGTATTGCACAATGGTGATCACTATTTTCCTTTGTGCGCCACCACAAGAACATAAGATAAGTTACTTGAGATGCAAGGACAGAGAAAAGAAAACCATTCATCAGCCAGAGAAAAGAATACCATTCATGAGCTTGTATTGTTGCTCCACTCCATGCAGCTTGAGCTACATCATATTCTTTTTAGTTGCAAGCCCATCAGTTGTACTCTACAAACATATATTTGAAAGAAACAATAAGAAGATTGTATAAAACATCGATTTATTATGTAAATTCTTAACATAAAGTAGTTTTTCATCACGCTTTCGCCTCTGTATCAGCACCAAGTATCCTAGCTCTGGTTGATGGCTTCATTAATTTGAAGTTTGGCTTTTATGCCTTTTTCTCTAAAAAAAACCTTTCTCAGCAAATTATATCTGTATGATATAGCCATGAGATCAATATCTTTTTAATCTAGTTTTGTACTTTCATTACTCCTAAAGTCTAATAAAATGGTTCGCACTTAAATAATTGTAAAATAGAGAAAAGGCGAAACCACTAAAACATCTGCTCATGTAATAAGTCAGCAGAATTACAAACATTCATCGACAGCACTTGTGTAGGTAATGAGTTAGTCTCCTGCTGCAATAGCTCAGCTTTGCTTTCAAGGACCGACAGGTACGCTGTCTTGTGTTGCTTACCTCCTAGTGCAGTACTCTGGTTTCGAATGATCCTGCAAATAAATTTCACACGAAAGAGCATACACATGAAATATTTTATGTGGTCATTACGTAAGGTTTAGGACACCTCATGAAGATTGATGAAAATAATGTTTATTATGTAGAAGAGAAATACTAAAGTGAGTGTTAGATAATTTACGAAATGGTTGGCAATTGCATTAGAGATATATTTAAGCAAGTCACTGAAAGAGCAATAAATACCTCGATAGCGATAGATGTAACTTAAAACTTTTGTTAAAAAATTGGTAAATAAGTTAACGATGCCAATATTCCTCCCTAGCTAGCTGGGACCTCTCCCAGATGTAGTCCAAAGCTTGATACTTCACACTAGCATCCTACTTCCCACAGGCCTAATTAAAAGCTAAAGAACAAGAGCGACTTGATAGCGGGTAGAAAAGTGGAGCAAAAACAAGTTAATTGCAATATGAGCTGCGACCTAAGGGCAAATTTATTCGAGGCTCCCGCTGCGCCCCGACATGAATGCTGAATTTGTATTTGTAGATGATCCTGTAGATAGGTGTATTGATCTTGTAAAAAATCTACCAGTTTATTTTTTTCCTGGGAAAGAAACAACAATATTTTCTGTTAACAAAATTACTCAGAGGAGCTTATTCACCATGATCTACTTCATATCTTTATCAGCATATATCCCTCGAACCGGCATACTTCACAAGGTCGAAGCAGAGAGCACGGTGCCCTAGACATGTCGTGTACCAATGGAGAATGTACTGTACATGCGAAACATGTATTCATCATGTAATATAAGGATAGAAGCTAGGATCTGTCACTTATAAATATGTGTGATACACAGTAACTAGAAGCTTTTAAAGAAAAATATATCTAATAAGAGAATTAGCTTGGCACTATTCTAGCACGAAGCATTATATATATAGGCATGAACTATATGTATCCGAACCTCCATCCAAGTATGTATGAGAACATAGTACACCACATCCAACAATATTTCTTCCACATATCGACACAACACAAAAAGGTGGATAATCCACCAATGTCACCACATAAATATTATTATATTTCCCATATGGTTCCCTATTTGTAATTTTTATTTGAAGTCATCTTGCAGATGTGTGGTGAAATAATCTGTTGGGAATCGTAGCATAATTTTAAAATTTTCCTACGCTCACCAAGATCCATCTATAGAGTATGCTAGCAACGAGGGGAAAGGAGTGCATCTACATACCCTTGTAGATCGCGAGCGGAAGCGTTCCAATGAGCATTGTTGACGGAGTCGTACTCGCCGTGATTCAAATCACCGATGACCGAGTGCCGAACGGACGGCACCTCCGCGTTCAACACACGTACGGTGCAGCGACGTCTCCTCCTTCTTGATCCAGCAAGGGGAAAGGAGAGGTTGATAGAGATCCAGCAGCACGACGGCGTGGTGGTGGATGTAGCGGGATGTCGGCAGGGCTTCGCCGAGCTTCTGCGAGAGAGAGGTGTAGCAGGGGAGGAGGGAGGCGCCCAAGGCTGTAATCCTACTGCCCTCCCTCCCCCCCCCTTTATATAGGCCCCATGGGAGGGGGGGCGCCGGCCAAGATCCCATCAAGGGAGGGGGTGGCGGCCAAGGGGGATACTTGCCCCCCAAGGCAAGTGGGGCGCCCCCCCACCCTAGGGTTTCTAACCCTAGGCGCAGGGGGGAGGCCCATGGGGGGCGCCCCAGCCCACTAAGGGCTGGTTGCCCTCCTACTTCAGCCCATGGGGCCCTCCGGGATAGGTGGCCCCACCCGGTGGACCCCCCGGACCCTTCCGGTGGTCCCGGTACAATACCGATAACCCCGAAACTTTCCCGGTGGCCGAAACTTAACTTTCTATATATAATTCTTCACCTACGGACCATTCCGGAACTCCTCGTGACGTCCGGGATCTCATCCGGGACTCCGAACAACTTTCGGGTTTCCGCATACTCATATCTCTACAACCCTAGCGTCACCGAACCTTAAGTGTGTAGACCCTACGGGTTCGGGAGACATGTAGACATGACCGAGACGCCTCTCCGGTCAATAACCAACAGCGGGATCTGGATACCCATGTTGGCTCCCACATGTTCCACGATGATCTCATCGGATGAACCACGATGTCGAGGATTCAATCAATCCCGTATACAATTCCCTTTGTCAATCGGTATTTTACTTGCCCGAGATTCGATCGTCGGTATCCCAATACCTTGTTCAATCTCGTTACCGGCAAGTCTCTTTACTCGTACCGCAATGCATGATCCCGTGACTAACGCATTAGTCACATTGAGCTCATTATGATGATGCATTACCGAGTGGGCCCAGAGATACCTCTCCGTCACACAGAGTGACAAATCCCAGTCTCGATCCGTGCCAACCCAACAGACACTTTTGGAGACACCCGTAGTACACCTTTATAGTCACCCAGTTACGTTGTGATGTTTGGCACACCCAAAGTACTCCTACGGTATCCGGGAGTTGCACGATCTCATGGTCTAAGGAAAAGATACTTGACATTGGAAAAGCTCTAGCAAACGAAACTACACGATCTTTTATGCTATGCTTAGGATTGGGTCTTGTCCATCACATCATTCTCCTAATGATGTGATCCCGTTATCAATGACATCCAATGTCCATAGTCAGGAAACCATGACTATCTGTTGATCAACGAGCTAGTCAACTAGAGGCTCACTAGGGACACGTTGTGGTCTATGTATTCACACATGCATTACGATTTCCGGATAACACAATTATAGCATGAACAATAGACAATTATCATGAACAAAGAAATATAATAATAACCATTTATTATTGCCTCTAGGGCATATTTCCAACAGTCTCCCACTTGCACTAGAGTCAATAATCTAGTTACATTGTGATGAATCGAACACCCATTGCGTCCTGGTGTTGATCATGTTTTGCCCTAGGGAGAGGTTTAGTCAACGGATCTGCTACATTCAGGTCCGTATGTACTTTACAAATATCTATGTCTCCATTTTGAACACTTTCACAAATGGAGTTGAAACGTCGCTTGATATGCCTGGTCTTCCTGTGAAACCTGGGCTCCTTCGCAAGGGCAATAGCTCCAGCGTTGTCACAGAAGAGAGTCATCGGGCCCGACGCATTGGGAATCACCCCTAGGTCGGTAATGAACTCCTTCATCCAGACTGCTTCCTGTGCTGCCTCCGAGGCCGCCATGTACTCCGCTTCACATGTAGATCCCTCCACGACGCTTTGCTTGCAACTGCATCAGCTTACTACTCCTCCATTCAAAATATACACGTATCCGGTTTGTGACTTCGAGTCATCCAGATCTGTGTCGAAGCTAGCGTCGACGTAACCCTTTACGACGAGCTCTTCGTCACCTCCATAAACGAGAAACATATCCTTAGTCCTCTTCAGGTACTTCATGATATTCTTGACCGCTGTCCAGTGTTCCATGTCGGGATTACTTTGGTACCTTCCTACCAAACTCACGGCAAGGTTTACATCAGGTCTGGTACACAGCATGGCATACATAATAGACCCTATGGCCGAGACATAGGGGATGACACTCATCTTTTCTATATCTTCTGCCGTGGTCGGGCATTGAGCCGTGCTCAATTGCACACCTTGCAATACAGGCAAGAACCCCTTCTTGGACTGATCCATATTGAACTTCTTCAATATCTTGTCAAGGTATGTACTCTGTGAAAGACCAATGAAGCGTCTTGATCTATCTCTATAGATCTTGATGCCTAATATATAAGCAGCTTCTCCAAGGTCCTTCATTGAAAAACACTTATTCAAATAGGCCTTTATACTTTCCAAGAATTCTATATCATTTCCCATCAATAGTATGTCATCCACATATAATATGAGAAATGCTACAGAGCTCCCACTCACTTTCTTGTAAACACAGGCTTCTCCATAAGTCTGTGTAAACCCAAACGCTTTGATCATCTCATCAAAGCAAATGTTCCAACTCCGAGATGCTTGCACCAGCCCATAGATTGAGCGCTGGAGCTTGCATACTTTGTTAGCATTCTTAGGATCGACAAAACCTTCCGGCTGCATCATATACAACTCTTCCTTAAGGAATCCGTTAAGGAATGCCGTTTTGACGTCCATCTGCCATATCTCATAATCATAGTATGCGGCAATTGCTAACATGATTCGGACGGACTTCAGCTTCGCTACGGGTGAGAAAGTCTCATCGTAGTCAACCCCTTGAACTTGTCGATAACCCTTAGTGACAAGTCGAGCCTTATAGATGGTCACATTACCATCCGCGTCTGTCTTCTTCTTAAAGATCCATTTGTTTTCTATGGCTCACCGATCATCGGGCAAGTCAGTTAAAGTCCATACTTCGTTTTCAAACATGGATCCTATCTCGGATTTCATGGCTTCTAGCCATTTGTCGGAATCCAGGCCCGCCATCGCTTCTTCATAGTTCGAAGGTTCACCGTTGTCTAACAACATGATTTCCAGGACAGGGTTGCCGTACCACTCTGGTGCGGAACGTGTCCTTGTGGACCTACGAAGTTCAGTAGTAACTTGATCCGAAGCTTCATGATCATCATCATTAACTTCCTCCCCAGTCGGTGTAGGCACCACAGGAACATTTTCCCGCGCTGCGCTACTTTCCGGCACGGAAGGGGTGACTATCACCTCATCAAGTTCCACTTTCCTCCCACTCAATTCTTTTGAGAGAAACTCCTTCTCCAGAAAGGACCCGTTCTTGGCAACGAAGATCTTGCCTTCGGATCTGAGGTAGAAGGTATACCCAATAGTTTCCTTAGGGTATCCTATGAAGACGCATTTCTCCGACTTGGGTTCGAACTTTTCAGTTTGCTTGACATAAGCATCGCATCCCCAAACTTTTAGAAACGACAGCTTAGGTTTCTTCCCAAACCATAATTCATACGGTGTCGTCTCAACGGATTTCGAGGGAGCCCTATTTAAAGTGAATGCGGTAGTCTCTAAAACATAGCCCCAAAATGAGAGCGGTAAATCGGTAAGAGACATCAAAGATCACACCATATCTAATAGAGTGCGATTACGACGTTCGGACACACCGTTTCGCTGAGGTGTTCCAGGCGGCGTGAGTTGTGAAACGATTCCACATTTCCTTAAGTGTGTACCAAACTCGTGACTTAAATATTCTCCACCACGATCTGATCATAAGAATTTTATTTTTCTGTCACGTTGATTCTCAACCTCACTCTGAAATTCCTTGAACTTTTCAAAGGTTTCAGACTTGTGTTTCATTAGGTAGACATACCCATATCTACGTAAGTCATCAGTGAGAGTGAGAACATAACGATATCCTCCGCGAGCCTCAACACTCATTGGACCGCACACATCGGTATGTATGATTTCCAATAAGTTGGTTGCTCGCTCCATTGTTCCGGAGAACGGAGTCTTGGTCATCTTACCCATGAGGCATGGTTCGCATGTGTCAAATGATTCGTAATCAAGAGACTCCAAAAGTACATCTGCATGGAGCTTTTTCATGCGCTTGACACCAATGTGACCAAGGCGGCAGTGCCACAAGTATGTGGGACTATCGTTATCAACTTTACATCTTTTGGTATTCACACTATGAATATGTGTAACATCACGTTCGAGATTCATCAAAAATAAACCATTGACCAGCGGGGCATGACCATAAAACATATCTCTCATATAAATAGAACAACCATTATTCTCAGATTTAAATGAGTAGCCATCTCGAATTAAACGAGATCCAGATACAATGTTCATGCTCAAAGCTGGCACTAAATAACAATTATTGAGGTTTAAAACTAATCCCGTAGGTAGATGCAGAGGTAGCGTGCCGACGGCGATCACATCGACCTTGGAACCATTCCCGACGCGCATCGTCACCTCGTCCTTTGCCAGTCTCCGTTTATTCCGCAGTTCCTGTTT
The DNA here is from genome assembly GCF_018294505.1 of Triticum aestivum. Taxonomy (NCBI): domain Eukaryota; kingdom Viridiplantae; phylum Streptophyta; class Magnoliopsida; order Poales; family Poaceae; genus Triticum; species Triticum aestivum. The sequence goes on along the minus strand of NC_057808.1, from coordinate 289,349,912 downwards.
TGAGTTACAAATGTGAGCAACCGCACCGGTATCAAATACCCAGGAGATACTACGAGTACTGGTAAGGTACACATCAATTACATGTATATCACATATACCTTTGGTGTTGCCGGCCTTCTTGTCCGCTAAGTATTTGGGGCAGTTCCGCTTCCAGTGACCACTTCCCTTGCAATAAAAGCACTCAGTTTCAGGCTTGGGTCCATTCTTCGACTTCTTCCAGGCAACTGGCTTACCGGGAATGGCAACTCCCTTGCCATCCTTCTTGAAGTTCTTCTTACCCTTGCCCTTCTTGAACTTAGTGGTTTTATTCACCATCAACACTTGATGTTCTTTTCTGATCTCCACCTCCGCTGATTTCAGCATTGAATATACCTCGGGAATGGTCTTTTCCATCCCCTGCATATTGAAGTTCATCACAAAGCTCTTGTAGCTTGGTGGAAGCGACTGGAGGATTCTGTCAATGACCGCGTCATCCGGGAGATTAACTCCCAGCTGAGACAAGCGGTTGTGCAACCCAGACATTCTGAGTATGTGCTCACTAACAGAACTATTCTCCTCCATTTGACAACTGAAGAACTTGTCGGAGACTTCATATCTCTCGACCCGGGCATGAGCTTGGAAAACCATTTTCAGCTCCTCGAACATCTCATATGCTCCATGTTTCTCAAAACGCTTTTGGAGACCCGGTTCTAAGCTGTAAAGCATGCCGCACTGAACGAGGGAGTAATCATCAGCACGCTGCTGCCAAGCGTTCATAACGTCTTGGTTCTCTGGGATTGGTGCTTCACCTAGCGGTGCTTCTAGGACATAATCTTTCTTGGCTGCTATGAGGATGATCCTCAGGTTCCGGACCCAGTCCGTATAGTTGCTGCCATCATCTTTCAGCTTGGTTTTCTCTAGGAACGCGTTGAAATTGAGGACAACGTGGGCCATTTGATCTACAAGGCATAGTGTAAAGATTTTAGACTAAGTTCATGATAATTAAGTTCATATAATCAAATTATTTAATGAACTCCCACTCAGATAGACATCCCTCTAGTCATCTAAGTGAAACATGATCCGAGTTAACTAGGCCGTGTCCGATCATCACGTGAGACGGACTAGTCAAGATCGGTGAACATCTCCATGTTGATCGTATCTTCTATACGACTCATGCTCGACCTTTCGGTCCTCCGTGTTCCGAGGCCATGTCTGTACATGCTAGGCTCGTCAAGTCAACCTAAGTGTATTGCGTGTGTTCCGAGGCCATGTCTGTACATGCTAGGCTCGTCAACACCCGTTGTATTCGAACGTTAGAATCTATCACACCCGATCATCACGTGGTGCTTCGAAACAACGAACCTTCGCAACGGTGCACAGTTAGGGGGAACAGTATTCTTGAAATTATCAAAAGGGATCATCTTACTTACTACCATCATTCTAAGCAAATAAGATGCAAAACATGATAAACATCACATGCAATCAAATAGTGACATGATATGGCCAATATCATCATGCTCCTTTGATCTCCATCTTCGGGGCACCATGATCATCTTCGTCACCGGCATGACACCATGATCTTCATCATCATGATCTCCATCATTGTGTCTTCATGAAGTCGTCACGCCAACGATCACTTCTACTTCTATGGCTAATGCGTTTAGCAACAAAGTAAATTAATTTACATGGCGTTATTCAATGACACGCAGGTCATACAAAATAATAAAGACAACTCCTATGGCTCCTGCCGGTTGTCATACTCATCGACATGCAAGTCGTGATTCCTATTACAAGAATATGATCAATCTCATACATCACATATATCATTCATCACATCTTCTGGCCATATCACATCACATAGCAAATGCTGCAAAAACAAGTTAGACGTCCTCTAATTGTTGTTGCAAGTTTTTACGTGGTTTGTAGGTTTCTAGCAAGAACGTTTCTTACCTACGTATGACCACAACGTGATTTGCCAATTTCTATTTACCCTTCAAAAGGACCCTTTTCATCGAATCCGTTCCGACTAAAGTAGGAGAGACAGACACCCGCTAGCCACCTTATGCAACTAGTGCATGTCAATCTTTGGAACCTGTCTCACGTAAGCGTACGTGTAAGGTCGGTCCGGGCCGCTTCATCCCACAATGCCGCCGAAACAAGATAAGACTAGTAGCGGCAAGAAGAATTGGCAACATCAACGCCCACAACTACTTTGTGTTCTACTCGTGCATAGTAACTACGCATAGGCCTGGCTCATGATGCCACTGTTGGGAATCGTAGCATAATTTTAAAATTTTCCTACGCTCACCAAGATCCATCTATGGAGTATACTAGCAACGAGGGGAAAGGAGTGCATCACCATACCGTTGTAGATCGCGAGCGGAAGCATTCGAATGAACGTTGTTGACGGAGTCGTACTCGCCGTGATTCAAATCACCGATGACCGAGTGCCGAACGGACGGCACCTCCGCGTTCAACACACGTACGGTGCAGCGACGTCTCCTCCTTCTTGATCCAGCAAGGGGAAAGGAGAGGTTGATAGAGATCCAGCAGCACGACGGCGTGGTGGTGGATGTAGCGGGATGTCGGCAGGGCTTCGCCGAGCTTCTGCGAGAGAGAGAGGTGTAGCAGGGGATGAGGGAGGCGCCCATGGCTGTAATCCTACTGCCCTCCCTCCCCCCCTTTATATAGGCCCCCTAGGAGGGGGGGCGCCGGCCAAGATCCCACCAAGGGAGGGGGCGCCGGCCAAGGGGGGATACTTGCCCCCCAAGGCAAGTGGGGCGCCCCCCACCCTAGGGTTTCTAACCCTAGGCGCAGGGGGGAGGCCCATGGGGGGTGCCCCAGCCCACTAAGGGCTGGTTGCCCTCCTACTTCAGCCCATGGGGCCCTCCGGGATAGGTGGCCCCACCCGGTGGACCCCCGGGACCCTTCCGGTCGTCCCGGTACAATACCGATAACCCCCGAAACTTTCCCGATGGCCGAAACATGACTTCCTATATATAATTCTTCACCTTCGGACCATTCTGGAACTACTCGTGACGTCCGGGATCTCATCCGGGACTCGGAACAACTTTCGGGTTTCCGCATACTCATATCTCTACAACCCTAGCGTCACCGAACCTTAAGTGTGTAGACCCTACGGGTTCGGGAGACATGCAGACATGACCGAGACGCCTCTCCCGTCAATAACCAACAGCGGGATCTGGATACCCATGTTGGCTCCCACATGTTCCACGATGATCTCATCGGATGAACCACGATGTCGAGGATTCAATCAATCCCGTATACAATTCCCTTTGTCAATCGGTATTTTACTTGCCCGAGATTCGATCATCGGTATCCCAATACCTTGTTCAATCTCGTTACCGGCAAGTCTCTTTACTCGTACCGCAATGCATGATCCCGTGACTAACGCCTTAGTCACATTGAGCTCATTATGATGATGCATTACCGAGTGGGCCCAGAGATACCTCTCCGTCACACAGAGTGACAAATCCCAGTCTCGATACGTGCCAACCCAACAGACACTTTCCGAGACACCCGTAGTATACCTTTATAGTCACCCAGTTACGTTGTGACGTTTGGCACACCCAAAGTACTCCTACGGTATCCGGGAGTTGCACGATCTCATGGTCTAAGGAAAAGATACTTGACATTGGAAAAGCTCTAGCAAACGAAACTACACGATCTTTTATGCTATGCTTAGGATTGGGTCTTGTCCATCACATCATTCTCCTAATGATGTGATCCCGTTATCAATGACATCCAATGTCCATAGTCAGGAAACCATGACTATCTGTTGATCAACGAGCTAGTCAACTAGAGGCTCACTAGGGACACGTTGTGGTCTATGTATTCACACATGCATTACGATTTCCGGATAACACAATTATAGCATGAACAATAGACAATTATCATGAACAAAGAAATATAATAATAACCATTTATTATTGCCTCTAGGGCATATTTCCAACATAATCATGGCCCCTCGTGTGATTGTTGAGATTACTAGAGCAGTGTGAGGCGTTGGACTTCAGCAACTAGTTTTTCCTTGAGATCTGTATACACAAACATGAAAGTATACCCAACTTAGTCCCCTGACTCGGTAAAACAGAACAATTTCGTATGTATGATCCATAGGAACATGATTACATGTTAATTTGGAGTAAATTACTAGGGGGGCCAGCTAAGGCATGGAATCGGAAATTTAGTTACCACGTCTAAAAGTCATGCTAAAATGATTGTGGGCAATCAAAGGTATCAACATAAGCCGATATAATGTCAACAAGTTTAAAAAAATAGTTTTCGCACCAAGTGGAAGACATATATTACAAAAATAATAATAAATAGACTTCTGAATTGACTCACAATGTGAACTTTAGAAGCAAAATGCAAAATACACATCCGAATATGACTTAATGCGCATAACACATTCTAAGCTTACAAAAATAGAAAATGGTAACCTAGAATTGTCATAATTGATTTACTGCTTATAAAACCGGGAGGTGCAATATAGCTAGCATGTGCGAGTGCACATATTGGTGTTTCAAAAATAATTAAGCTACGCCTGCCAAAACAGTTTGACAAGGTTCGCAAGCACCAAATGCTGAGGAAATTAATCAGATTAGAGATAACACGACAATTATCGGAACTTGCATTTGTGTTATGTGCATGCTGTGACGCCCGGATAATCAAGCTACAGTAAAACTCTGCTAGTGATGCCACGTCACCTCCGTTACTGTTTCTAATCCTTCGTTAGTACAAAACCGATTCAAAAATCAATTCAAAATATGGCAAACAACAAAAGTTTTCAAACATTGAAACAAAAATGTTCGGAGTGAACCAAATATTGCACAGATAATTATGGTGGAAAAACCACACCTTTATAAAATGTTTAAATACTATGAGATGAATAAAACAGTAGCAAAAACAATTATATAAGTGTTATTAAATATAAACAAATATTAAACTAGTTTATTTAGTCACTAAAAACTTTTTACAACTCCAATTTAGATGTGGGCTTTAACTTATTATAAAACTATAACTATTAAAGAAATAAAATAAAACAGTAAAGGAAAATAAATAAAAGAAAAGAAAACAAAAAAACAGAAGACAATCAAAAAAAAGGAAAAGAACCCCCCCCCGTTGGGCCAAGTGGCCCAACTGGCCCCAGCCGCCCGAACGGGCCGGCCCACCCCCACCACTTAACCCTCCCACACCCCGTAACCCTAACCACCCCAGTCCCCACTTCCCATGATCCCCACCCCACGTCTCCCTCCTTCCCCCTCCCGATTCTGGATCGGGGCACTCGGGGGCCCGACCCCGCCGGCGCCGCCGTGCCAGCCCCCGACGCCGCCGCCTCGTCCCGCCACCACCTCGCGGACGCCACCTCCCCGCCGGACCGCCTTGTCACCTCCCTTACCCCGCGTCTGGCTCCAGCCACCGTCACCGGAGACGTAGTGCCCGAGCGCCCTGACGCCGATGTCGTTCGCCATCGCCGGAGCCACCCACGTCGCCTCCCTGACCTCCTCCCCAACGGCCTACACCAGGCATCGCCGACCCCTCGCTCCTCGACAACGCTGTGAGCTGTGCTCCCCCCTTCTGCCCCCGACGTACGTTCGCATCTCGCCGGCGCCCGTCCGCGCTCACCGCCGCCCTGCTTCGTCCTAGCCATGCGCCACGCTCGTGCTCCCCCTCCCCGCGGCGCGTGCGCTCGCCGCCGCCCGCGCCTCACACCAGCGCGCCCGCGGTGAGCGCCTCGTGCGCCCCCTGCTGCAGCCCTGCCGTGCACCCACGCGGGGCTGCGCCCGCCGCCGCTTGCTGCTCCGGCCAGCCCGTGCTGGCCTCGCCCCGCCGCCTCTGCCCTGCGCGCCGCACACCGCCCCGCGCCCGTCCCTCATGCTCCCATGCCGCGCCGCTCGCCGCCGTTCCGGCCGGCCGGCCTGCCTCGTCGGCGACCCCCGTCTGTGAGCGGGCGTAGCCCCTGCCGGCTGTGCCTCTGCCAGATTGGGCAGGCCCCTGCTAATTGGGGGTTAGATTAGCACTCACCCCCTCCTAGTTAGCCACTAACAGTGGGCCCTGGCCCTGTTTAAAAAAAGGAAGATAGTTTCAAGCATAAATAAATAAATAAATAAATAATTTAATTAACTAAACCTAAATTGATCTAATTAATTTGTTAGTTAGATTAGACAGACAATGACACGGGGCCCTACCCCTTTTGACCAGTCAAAGTTTGACTGGTCAACTAGGTCCCCCTGGTCCCACATGTCAGCCCCTCTGGTACACTTCTGTGTACCAGAGTTGGGTGCACCTAGCAATTCACATTTATTTTCGAATTAAATTAAATTTAGAAAATGAATTAAAATTTTGAAAAATGATATAAAATAATCAGTAACTCGGATGAAAATACTTTGTACATGAAAGTTGCTCAGAACGACGAGACGAATCCGGATAAGCAGCCCGTTCGTCCGCCACACACTCCTAGCATAGCAAACACGCAACTTTCCCCCTCCGGTTCATCTGTCCGAAAATGCAAAACACCGGGAATACTTTCCCGGATGTTTCCCCCCTTCGCCGGTATCACCTATCCCCGCGTTAGATCACCCCTGGCACCGCGTATTACCTCGTTATGTTTTGTGATGCTTTGTTTGCGCCGTATTTATTGTTCCTTCCCCCTCTTCTCTCTGGTAGACTACGAGACTGACGCTGCTGCTGGTGCCTAATCGACTACGTTGTTGACGACCCCTCCTTCTTGCCAGAGCAACCAGGCAAGCCCCCCCCCTTGATCACCAGATATCGCCTGTTCTTCTCTATACTGCTTGCATTAGAGTAGTGTAGCATGTTACTGCTTTCCGTTAACGCTATCCTGATGCATAGTCTGTCCCTGCTACTACTGTCGTTACGTTTACCTGCTATCCTACTGCTTAGTATAGGATGCCAGTGTTCCATCAGTGGCCCTACACTCTTGTCCGTCTGCCATGCTATACTACTGGGCCGTGATCACTTCGGGAGGTGACCATGGGTATATGCTATATACTTTATATACATGACACATGTGGTGAGTAAAGTCGGGTCGGCTCGTTGAGTACCCGCAAGTGATTCTGATGAGGGGGCTGAAAGGACAGGTGGCTCCATCCCGGTAGAGGTGGGCCTGGGTTCCTGACGGCCCCCGACTGTTACTTTGTGGCGGAGCGACAGGGCAGGTTGAGACCACCTAGGAGAGAGGTGGGCCTGGCCCTGGTCGGCATTCGCGGATACTTAACACGCTTAACGAGATCTTGGTATTTGATCTAAGTCTGGCCATTTGGTCTATACGCACTAACCAACTACACGGGAATAGTTATGGGCACTCGACGTCGTTGTATCAGCCGAAGCCTTCGTGACGTCAGCGACTGAGTGGCGCGTGCTGGATTGGACTGGAACGCCACTAGGCTAGGTCTGCTTCCGGCCGCGTTCGCAACGTGCAGGTGTGCAATGGGCGATGGGCCCACACCCCTGTGCCATAGGATTTAGACTGGCGTGCTGACCTCTCTGTTGTGCTTAGGTGGGGCTGCGACGTGTTGATCTTCCGAGGCCGGGCATGACCCAGGAAAGTGTGTCCGTCCAAATGGGATCGAGCATGTTGGGTTATGTGGTGCACCCCTGCAGGGAAGTTTATCTATTCGAATAGCCGTGTCCCTCGGTAAAAGGACGACCCGGAGTTGTACCTTGACCTTATGACAACTAGAACTGGATACTTAGTAAAACACACCCTTCCAAGAGTGAGATATAACCCGGTGATCGCTCTCTAACAGGGCGACGAGGAGGGGATCGCCGGGTAGGATTATGCTATGCGATGCTACTTGGTGAACTTACCATCTACTTTCTTCTACATGCTGCAAGATGGAGGTGGCCAGAAGCGTAGTCTTCGACAGGATTAGCTATCCCCCTCTTATTCTGGCATTCTGCAGTTTAGTCCACTGATATGGCCCTTTACACATATACCCATGCATATGTAGTGTAGCTCCTTGCTTGCGAGTACTTTGGATGAGTACTCACGGTTGCTTTTCTCCCTCTTTTCCCCTTTCTATACCTGGTTGTCGCAACCAGATGCTGGAGTCCAGGAGCTAGAGATCCCGAGGATGATTTCTACATGGAGTTCGGCTTCGAGGAGTAGTTAGGAGGTCCCAGGCAGGAGGTCTTGCCTTTTCGATCGTTGCTACTTTTTTGCTAGCCTTCTTAAGGCAAACTTGTTTAACTTATGTCTGTACTCAGATATTGTTGCTTCCGCTGACTCGTCTATGATCGAGCAATTGTATTCGAGCCCTCGAGGCCCCTGGCTTGTATTATGATGCTTGTATGACTTATTTATGTTGTAGAGTTGTGTTGTGATATCTTCCCGTGAGTCCCTGATCTTGATCGTACACGTTTGCGTGCATGATTAGTGTACGGTCAAAACGAATTAATCAGATTAGAGATAACAGGACAATTATCAAAACTTGCATTTGTGTTATATGCATGCGATGTGATTGATATTCCTATCCCATGTATATTGTTTTTCTTTAAAGTTTCTAATGAGGCAAACTTAGTGATATACACATATTTCATGATAAAAATTAATAGTAAAAAGCAAGATATATACTAAGTATAGCATATTGATCCTAACGACCAAAATTTATATAACCAAGAAGGAAGAAAAACATAACATATGGCATAAGTTCACAATAAAAAATCTTTATGTCATCATCCTTCTCCGGCTCACTTCATGCATAAATAAGTTATGTGCGTTGGCTTGTATTACACAATGGTGATCACTGTTTTCCATTGCGCGCCACCACAAAAACATAAGATAAGTTACTTGAGATGCAAGGAAAGAGAAAAGCATCCCATTCATCAACTTGTATTGTTGCTCCAATCCCTACATCTTGAGCTGCATCATATTGTTTTCAGTTGCAAGCACATCAACTTTACTCTGCTAACATATATTCAAAAGAAATAATAAGAAGATTGTATACAACCTCGACTTATTATGTAAATTCTTAAAATAAAGAAGTTCTTTTTATCTCACTTTTGCCTTTGTATTAAGCACCAAGTATCCTAGCTCTGGTTGATGGCTTCATTAATTTGAAGTTCAGCCTTTATGTCTTTTTTCTCTTAAAAAAACTTTCTCAGCTAATTATATATGGATGATATAGCCACGAGATCAAGATTTTTCTAATCTAATTTTGTACTTATCATGAAGTCTAATAAAATGGTTGTCACTTAAATAATTATAAAATACAGAAATATCAAAACCACTAAAACATCTCCTCATGATCATGTAATAAGTCTGCAGAATTACATACCTTCATTGGTTGCACTTGTGTAGGTAGTGAGTTAGTCTCCTGCTGTAGTAGCTCAGCCTTGCTTTCAAGGCCCGACAGGTACGCTATCTTGCGCTGCTTACCTCTTAGTGCAGTACTCTGGTATGGATGATCCTGCAAATAAATTTCACACAAAAGAGCATACATATAATATATTTTATGAGGTCATTAGTTAAGGTTCATGACACCTCATGAAGATTGATGAAAATAACATTTATTACGTAGAAAAGAAATACTAAAGTGTGTGTTAAATAATTTATGACATGGATGAAAAATGCATTAGAGATATATTTAAGAAGTCACTGAAAGCACAATAAATACATATATAGTGATTGATGTAACTTAAAACTTCTGTTAGAAAATATGTTCATATGTTAAGAATGCTAGTATTCCTCCCTAGCTCGCCGGGACTTCTCCCAGATGTAGTCCAAAACTTCCTACTTCACACGGGCCTAAAAGCCAATGAACAAGAGAGACTAGCTAGATAGCAGGTAGAAAAGTGGAGAAAAAACAAGTTAATAGGGATGTGAGCTGCGACCTAAGTGCAAATATATTCGAGGCTCCCGCTGGTCCCCGACACAAAAGCTGAATTTGCATTTGTAGATGATCTTGTGGATAGGTATATTCTCCTTATAAAAAATCTACTAGTTCATTTCTTTCCCGGAGAAACAACAATATTTTCCGTTAACAAAAATACTAAGAGGAGCTGATTCACCATGATCTACTTCCTATGTTTATCAACGTATACCCGTTGAACCGTCATACCTCAAAAGATCGGAGCACAGAGCACGGTGCCCTTGACATGTCGTGCACCAATGGAGAAGGTATTGTACATGCAGAAACATGTATTCATCATGTAATATAAGGATATAAGCTAGGACATGTCACTTATAAATATGTGTGATACACTTTTTTTGATCAAAGAACAGTAGGGTAAGTCCCCTACTGTGAGTCATTTTTCATTAATAATCAAAGGTATCAAAGTACATAACATTGGTTGATGGGGGTACAACCAAAGAAAAAGCTATCTAAAAAGAAAGTAATGGGAAAAATTGGAAAGGATAAAACTGGAAATTAAATATTGTCTATCCAAGAGGACATGCCCTCTTTCAGAGTAGGTCTAGCCTTTAACATGGTTATTTGAAATTTCTGATAAAATCATTCTTACATTCATTTATTGAGCATGGTATTCCTTCAAAAATCATCCCATTTGTATGGTACCATATGCTCCAGCATCCTAGTATCATGGTTTCCATAAAGTGACTAATTTTGTATCTGTGGTTAGCATCAATAATCACATTGTTGATGTCCAGATCCGAATTCCATTCAAAGCCAATGTTCCACCAAAACCCTTGACTAAATGGACATGTAAAGAGGAGATGAGTCCTATCTTCCATGTCTTCATTGTTGCATAATACACATACTGTGGAACCCAGATGCATACTTTTTTGAACCTAAAGATCACATGTATTTATTCTGTCATTAAGCATTAACCAGCAGAAGAATTTGTGTCTTGGTAAACAACATGATTTCCATATCCACTTGAAAGTATCAGTAGCATCCTCACCATTCATTAAATATCTATTGATCTTCTTGGTAATGTTCTTGTTATTGCCCTAGTTGAAATGCCATGTGTCCTTATCATAGAAGTCTCTGATACTATTTAAATCACGTGTCAATAAATGGAACTGCTGGTGGGCTTGGATGGATAAAGGTAGTTGAAATAAGCTGTAATAATTATCCAATTCTTTGGCCTCTTTGATAGATATGTATTATTTTTGGGTAAAAGAATGCAGCTCAGGGAACTTTAGCTTCATAATGTCACCATTCCAATTATCTTCCCAAAGCATATTAGTGCTCCCAGACTTGATGTCACAAGTAGTCATATCTCTGAAAAGGTCAAACATTTTCATGCAGTCCTTCCACCAAAAGGAGCCTTTGTTCCTGTTAGAGTGTGGGACCTCATTATTATGATAGTGGGCTTCCCAAATTAATTTAATCCAAGGGACATCAACCTTGTTGTAGAATTTGAAGAGGTGCTTGATAAGGAGTGCTTTATTTTGTTCTCTTAGATTCAAAACTCCAAGCCCCCCTTGGTGTTTGGGTTTGCATATCATATCCCAGCTGGCCAGACATTTGCCTCCTTTATTAATCTCATTTCCATACCAGAGGAAGTTTCTGCTTGATTTGTCCACATGATCCAGAATGGTAACATCAACTTTAAGGGAGAACATAGAAAATATTGGCATGGATGCAACAACGGAGTTGATATAAGTGAGTCTACCGGAATGGTTCATGAATCTAGCAACCCCTGAGAGTCTTCCGTCAATTCTTGATATAACTGGGATGTGGTCTTGAATAGAAGGCTTGGTGGTGCCCATAGGGAGTCCCAGATATGTAAAGGGGAGGCTTTCAGCTTTGCATCCAAATGAGGTTGCAAGCCTGGTGACTGATTGTTGGTCAATATTAATTGGGATCATGGAGGATTTACTGAAATTGACAAATAGACCAGTGGACATACTGAAGAGGTTAAGGAGATATTTAAGGTGATTGAGCTGTTCCTCATCAGCAGGCATAATCATTAGGGTATCATCAGCATATTGTATAATTGGGCAATCCAGTCCATATGCCTGATTGACGGGGAGTGAGAGTTCATCATTTGACCAAGCAGCATTAATAACTGACTGTAGGAGATCAGCAGCAATGATATAAAGAAGTGGGGAATGAGGATCTCCTTGCCTGACTCCTCTTTTACATATGATTTTTTTCCCTGCAACTCCATTAAGTAGAACATTTACGTGCTGTTTTTATTGCTCTACATGATGCACGTTTGTTTGGTAACCTTGGGAAGTGCACCTTTTAATCCGACCGAGTATCTTTTCTTGGCTATGTTGTTACTCCACAGGGAATTGAAGTTGATAAAGCCAAGATTGAAGCTATTGAGAGTTGGCCACACCCTGTTGTTACTCCACTGGGTGGATTAAATAGAGAGATTCAGACCATTCTAGAGTATAAGGAGTACAATAATATCACTCGCTTATTCCATCTTGCTTGTAAAGCTAAACGTGAAGTGCGGGATCGACAGGCATTGGCGCGATATAACTTTTCAGCAGGTCGACCTTCATCATGGACACCACGTGCATCCTCTACTTCCACTGCACCATCACCTCCATTAGGTACCACCTCCAACCGTGATACAAGAAAGCAGGCACAACCACCACTATCTGCCAAGAGCACACCTGTCGGGCCTGCACAGAGCTCTTCTTCTTCCATGGCATCAACAGGGCACACAAGTGATATTATTTGTCGTCGTTGTAAGGGAAGAGGTCATTATGCGAGAGAATGCAAATCTCAGCGTGTGATGATTGCTACCGAGGATGGTGGGTATGAGTCCTCTAGTGACTATGATGAGGAGACTTTGGCTCTAATTACACGTGAAGAACACGGTGGAGATGATTCTGATCATGAGACGCAATACATGGCTCCTTAAGATGCTGACAGGTATGAATGTTTGGTTGCTCAACGTGTTTTGAGTGTGCAGGTTACACAAGTTGAGCAAAATTAGAGGCATAATTTGTTCCATACAAAGGGAGTTGTGAAGGAACATTCTATTCGCGGTGTCATAGATGGAGGGAGCTGCAACAACTTGGCTAGCATGGAGATGGTGGAGAAGTTATCTCTCACCACAAGACCACATCCACATCCTTACTACATCCAATGGTTCAACAACAGCGGCAAGGTTAAGGTAACACGTACTACTCGTGTGCATTTTAGTATCTCTATATATGCTGATTATGTTGATTGTGATGTGGTACCTATGCAAGCATGTTCCTTATTACTTGGTAGACCATGGCAATTTGATAAAAATTCTGTACACCATGGTAGAAACAATCAGTATACTCTTGTTCATAAGGACAAAAATATTACTTTGCTTCCTATGACTCCTGATTCCATTTTGAAAGATGATATTAATAGAGCTAATAAAGCAAAACAGGAGAAAAATAAGAGTGAAAATCAGATTGTGGCAAAAGAATTTGAGCAAAAAATGAAGCCTAATAATAAACCATCTAGTGTTGCTTCTGAAATTAAATTGAAAAGTGCATGTTTACTTGCCACCAAATCTGATATTGATGAGCTAGATTTTAGCAAATCTGTTTGCTATGCTTTTGTGTGCAAAGAGGCATTATTTTCATTCAAGGACGTGCCTTCCTCTTTGCCCCCTGAGGTCACTAACATTTTGCAGGAGTTCGCTGACGTCTTCCCACAAGACGTGCCACCGGGATTACCACCTATTTGAGGGATTGAGCATCAAATTGACTTAATTCCTAGTGCATCGCTACCCAACTGTGCACCATATCGTACCAATCCAGAGGAGACGAAGGAGATTATGCGTCAAGTACAGGAGCTGCTCGACAAAGGTTATATACGCGAATCTCTTAGTCCTTGTGCTGTTCCTATTATACTAGTGCCTAAAAAGGATGGTATGTCGCGTATGTGTGTTGATTGTAGAGGCATTAATAATATTACTATTCATTATCGTAATCCTATTCCTAGGCTAGATGATATGCTTGATGAATTGAGTGGCTCTACAATATTCTCCAAAGTTGATTTGCGTAGTGGATGCCATCAAATTCGTATGAAATTGGGAGATGAATGGAAAACAACATTTAAAACTAAGTTTGGTTTATATGAGTGGTTAGTCATGCCTTTTGGGTTAACTAATGCACCTAGTACTTTCATGAGACTAATGAACGAAGTTTTACGTGCTTTCATTGGACGATTTGTCGTGGTCTATTTGGATGATATATTGATTTATAGCAAATCTTTGGAAGAACATTTGGAACATTTACGTGCTGTTTTTATTGTTCTACGTGATGCACGTTTGTTTGGTAACCTTGGGAAGTGCACCTTTTGCACCGACCGAGTATCTTTTCTTGGCTATGTTGTTACTCCACAGGGAATTGAAGTTGATAAAGCCAAGATTGAAGCTAATGTGTGATACACATTAGCTAGAAGCTCTTAAAGAAAATTAAAATATAATAAGAGAATTAGCTTGGCACATTTCTTGCATGAAGTATTATATGTATAGAAATGAACTATATGTATCTGAGCCTCCATCCAAGTATGTATGAGGACATAGTACACCGTACGTCATCCAACAATATTTCTTTGGCATATACACACAACACAAAAAGGTGGACAATTCCACCAGTGTTACAACATAAATATTATTATATTTCCCACATGGTTCCCTCCCTGACTTTTTATTTAAGTCACCCTGAAGATGTGGGGTGAAAATAATCACGGCTCTCCGTGTGATTGTTGAGATTGCTTGAGCAGTGTGAGGCGTTGCACTTCAACACCTAGCATTTCATTCAGATCTGTATACAGAAATATGAACATATACCCAACTTAGTCACTGGACTAGCACTGGTACTGCGAGGTGCTATACAAATGGTTTTTAACCCATCACAAATAGTTCATGATTATAGAAGTAGACAATCACACACATTTACTTTTCCTCGTCTGTGTGCGATTCGATGTAAGAGCGCACACAGTTGTCGCTATAAAACTGTATGCGAAGCTTGAATATATTCCACACGATTCATTCGTCGTACACGCGTCGGATGATCGACCTATCGCACGCGTTCTTCTATGACCAAACATTTGCGATGTGCACAACATCACAAACAATCCATAATTTCGAAGCGTGTGTGATATGGTGACTATCACAAACATTTAATAAGAAAGAACTATGTGCGATGCTGTTGTTAATCGCACACGTTTTTTCTTGGCTGATTGTCTGTGAAGTGGAGATTGATCGCACACGTAGTGGATCCTAGAAACGTGTCTGATCTCCACATCTATCACAGACGTTTTGCTTTCGCAAACCGTGTGTAGTGTAATCTCTAATTAATCCCTAATTTAAAAATCACTTGTTTTGAATTTGAAAGTAGGCAATCACTTATTTCATATCCAACCATGTTTATTATAAATATAGGTTCAACCACGAATGCATAATTTGATGCACAGGTACATATACTAAAGAACTACAGAAGCAGCAAGTAAAGAATGATGAACCACAATTGTACTAAAGATTGTAAATAGAGAGGCGAAAGACATTCTGGTTGCTGGAGAAGGTGAAGCAGAATGCCCATATTGTGCCCTCCTCCATGCGTTATGCGCACACGACTCTAGGCCAACCCCTTGTGACGGCTTCCTGTCCATCCTTCACTGTCTTCATTATGACTTCTCGATGCTCATTGTAGTCTGGATAAAATAATTTAACCTTCATTGCGTGTCCACCAATCATGTACTTTGCGAGGTAATCTTGAGTGAACTGCTTCGGAACTACTGCGAACGAAAAAGATTCAGACATTGGTGTCTAACAACTCATTATGGGCAGTAAAAAGAGAAGGCTGCAGAGTTTGTAGTTACCATCCTACAGCTCACTGTTGTGTCGGATAGAGCATAAACAAATAATTTGCTTGGCACCATTTGTATCTTTTATCTAATAATCCTTATCACTTTCCTCACTTGATGCTTGTTCATGAATATCTCATTGCCCCATACGCAAAAATGGTCGATGCGTGGATCCTTGCCAAGGGCATATTTACCTACAAGCAACAAGTCAATATTAGAAGCTAACAAGTGTCGAGTCCTGGATCTATATGCACTACATTATGAAATGACGGGAGGAGTACAAGCCGTGGGATGAAACTAACCTCGGTGGAAAATGGTGGCCACTCCCGTTGTTATCCTGCATAAGTAGTGGAAAGGCATGATAAGTACAGCAACCTTAACATCAAACAAATATAGCAAAGGTAAACAATATCATCTCCAAATGATAGCTTGAATGTGTTGGTTTCAGCATGCTGTCAAAGCAGACATAAAATGGAAGGCAATGTTACCGACAATAGACTTAACAGCCACCAGATATTGCAATTCAAACTGGTATTGTTGAAAATGAATAGAACGTAGGTAATGCTTAAACATCACACTGGATAAATGTGTAAAACTGAAATAAAGGGCATGTGTTAACTACACCAGGCATAACTGGAACCAAATATAGCCGCTGAAACTGGTATTGATGCAGTTGAGCGGCACAGTTCCGACTTGCACATAATGAACATCACATTGTGAATGAGTGAAATAAACAAGGAATAAATTATCAGTATAACGATCAAATATAGCCATTGAAAACTGGATAGCGTCTCACTTCAACCAACCTAACAAGCAAATACAGATAAATAGGGCATATGCTTGAAAACTGGACAAATGCTCACTGCAACCAACCTAATAAGCAAATACAGATAAACAAGGCATCTGCTTGAAAACTGGACAAATGCTCACTGCAACCAACCTAACAACCAAATACAGATAAACAATGCATCTGCTTGATAACTGGACAAATGCTCACTTCAACCAACCTAAGAACCAAATACATATAAACAAGGCATCTGCTCCATAACTGGAAAAATGCTCGCTGCAACCAACCTAACAACCAAATACAGATAAACAAGGCGTCTACTCCCTATAAACAACCAAATATAGCCAATCGTGAAACTGAAGTGGACAATTCATACTTAAACATCACATAGCCCTATTGAACAATACACTTTTGCATAACTGAAATAATTAAACACGGCACAGTTAAAGCACCGCATGGCAAATGCTACTACAACAAAGGGTACGGGTTGGTAAGCCAGAAAAGGTAAGATTTGCTGATAGGATGTTGCCTCAAATGTCATGGATGGGATCCTTCCAGTTGGAAGAGCACAAAGCATTGTGCGCTCTCTGATGTCACAGATGGGCTGTTTCACCTTAGAAGAACCATTGTGGGTGCCCTCCTCATGGTCGTGGTCGTGGTCGATGAGATCTGACTTGGTAATTGAGGATCCCAAGCCACCGCCGTAGAATGTGTCCTTCAGAAATGAAAAAATAGGCTCGATGGTGTACAAGGATCGCAAATCCTTGACCGCTTGATGGAGGAGATCAGCGGCACGGCCTCGAAGAGATCGACAGCGGTTGAACCAGAGGCGTTGGGGATGGACCACTTAACCTGTGACATGGCCCGCGTGAAGCCGACGCTGTCGACGAGCTTGATGTTGTAGCCAGCTTTCCCGAGATACAGTAATATGCTAGCCCGCTGACATGAAGCCTTCGGCTCGCAACGTAGTCAACGTCTTCGCCGGCTTCCACGACGAGATGTTGCTCCGGGATCGATAGGACGGGGCGAATGGCGGCCACCTCGCCAACGTCCGCCGTAGAGGCGATGATAAACCTCTTCTTGGCCAAACGCTCGTCGGGCTCCCCGGGATACGTGGTCGAGCTTAGGATGCGACATTCTGGAGCAGGGGATGTGGATCTGGTGGGGAGGGACACCGCAGGCCTCATCTCGAAACTCAGGGGAGTGGGGCGACGGTATGGTAATCGCTGGGTAACCTGAACTTTATTATCTAAGCTAGGAGGAACAGGCAGACCGACAGGGGTTGGCGGCGGCGGCGGCGAGCTAGGGTTCAAGGGGCAGAGGGGCCGGGTGGGGGGACTTTGGAGGGGGTGGTGTTTGAGGATACGCCATGGCTACTGTAATGGTGGGTGGAGATGGTGGTTGACGAGGGAGGGCGACTGTTCAAATGCCTTGGCTACTACAATTTTACTATAAGGTCGGTGCTGGAGGAGTGTGGGCGACGGTTGAAGTAAGGCGGCTACTAAAATTTGGGTAAAGGAATTGATGCGGGCCGGGAGTGCCCAAGATCGCGCACTGTCCAATAAGAATATGTGTGTACGATAATAAGGAAAAGTGGCGGAACCGCCGATTTTTGCAACGCTCAAGGCGGGTAGTTTGTTTTTATATTTCTAGCTAGTTGGTCTATCATACACGGTTCGTCCTAATTTCTAAATAAACTACCCGCCTTTACCTTGCGTAGGTGGTGATTTTACAGCGCACTTGCATCGCACACGGTTAAGCCAGTACCTCCACCCTTCGCTCGCGCTTGCGTAGTCGTGGTGATTTTACAGCGCACTTGCATCGCACACGGTTGAGCCAGTACCTCCACCTCTGCTCGCACTTGCGCAGTCGTGGTAATTCACACCGCACTTTCATCGCACACAGTTAAGACAGTATAGTCGTGTCCGTTGAGCTTCATCAGAGTCGTTGCAACAAAAAAACGTTAGAGAGGGTCAGAAGATAGCCACAGCAGCATGTGGCCCAAATATATATGAGTGAAAAGGGTGGTCTGTGATGTTCAAAATTCCAATGCACAACTTTGACCGCGCGGGCCCACAGTTGGGCGCGTCATCAAAGATCGATGAGAGGGGCCAGAAGTCAAGAACCACCTGGAAGTGGCCAAATATATGTTGGAATAGTGGGTGTGATGTTTAAAACTTTAAATACACAATGCACAACTTTGCTGGCACCTGCCTCGCGAAC
The DNA here is from genome assembly GCF_018294505.1 of Triticum aestivum. Classification (NCBI taxonomy): domain Eukaryota; kingdom Viridiplantae; phylum Streptophyta; class Magnoliopsida; order Poales; family Poaceae; genus Triticum; species Triticum aestivum. The sequence goes on along the minus strand of NC_057808.1, from coordinate 289,331,159 downwards.
CCGAAAGCACCCTTGGATATATCTATAATGACATAATGTCGTAGCTAGCTAGGGTGCTTGACCCATCACCTCCCACTTCGTGTCAGCGGGGCGGATGCACGTAATGATACTTTGGTCATACATGCATGTCGCCATGACCTACCATAAGACGGACCAGTGAATCTATCATTTGGTCAAACGACAATTGTTGTTGTCGATAAACCGCTTGGGCCAATAGATTAAACCATCATAAAAATCGCACGAGAGGGACCACAAAACCAGCACTCTTGCATGCGGCCCAAAATGATGTACGTTGGAAGGGGTGATGTGTGTTTTCAATATAGAATAATGTACAATCTAGATGTGGTTCGTACCTCTCAATACAGACAACAACCATGAAGGCTAGGTAGTTAAGGATGAGATACTACTTCTTGAGCTTGCGTTGGTTTTTTCCTTGAAGAGGAAAGGGTGATGCAGCAAAGTAGTGATAAGAATTTCCCTCAGTTTGAGAACCAAGGTATCAATCCAGTAGGAGACAACGCACAAATCACCGAATACCTGCACAAACAATCAAACAACTTGCACCCAACGCGATAAAGGGGTTGTCAATCCCTTCACGGTTACTTGCAAAAGTGAGATCTGATTGAGATAGATAAACGATACAGTAAATATTTTTGGTATTTTTGGTTTATAGATCAGAAAGTAAAAGATGGCAAAATAGTAGATCAGAAACTTATATGATGGAAAATAGACCCGGAGGCCATAGGTTTCACTAGAGGCTTCTCTCAAGATAGAAAATAATATGGTGGGTGAACAAATTACTGCCGAGCAATTGATAGAAAAGCGCAAAGTTATGACGATATCTAAGGCAATGATCATGAATATAGGCATCACGTCCATGTCAAGTAGACCGAAACGATTCTGCATCTACCACTATAACTCCACACATCAACCGCTATCCAGCATGCATCTTGAGTATTAAGTTCATAAAGAATGGAGTAACGCATTAAGTAAGATGACATGATGTAGAGGAATTAACTCAAGCAATATGAAGAAAACCCCATATTTTTATCCTCGATGGCAACAATACAGTACGTGCCTTGCTGCCCCTGCTGTCACTGGGAAAGGACACCGCAAGATTGAACCCAAAGCCAAGCACTTCTCCCATTGCAAGAAAAACCAATCTAGTTAGCCAAAGCAAAACGATAGTTCAAAGAGAATTTCAAAGATATCAAATCATGCATAAAAGAATTCAGAGAAGATTCAAATAATATTCATAGATAAGCTGATCATAAATCCACAATTCATCGGATCTCGGCAAACACACCGCAAAAAAGTATTACATCGAATAGATCTCCAAGAACATCGAGGAGAACATGGTATTGAGAATCAAAGAGAGAGAAGAAGCCATCTAGCTACTAGCTATGGATCCGTAGGTCTGTGGTAAACTACTCACGCTTCGTCGGAAGGGCAATAGAGTTGATGTAGAAGCCATCCGTGATCGAATCCCCCTCCGGCAGGGTGCCGGAAAAGGTCCGTAGATGGGATCTCATGGGTACAGAAGTTTGCGGCGGTGGAAAAGTGTTTCGTGGATGCCTCTGGTGGTTTGGGGATATTTGGGAATATATAGGCGAAAGAATTAGGTCAGGAAGTGCACGGGGGGCCCACAAGGGTGCGGGCGCGCCCTCCGTCCTTGTGGCCGCCTCATGGCTCCTCCGACTTCATCTCTAAGTCTCCTGGTTGTCTTCTGGTCGAAAAATCATTGCGGAGGTTTCATTCCGTTTGGACTCCGTTTGGTATTCCTTTTCTGTGAAACTCAAAAACAAGGAAAAAACAGGAACTAGCACTGGGCTCTAGGTTAATAGGTTAGTCCCAAAAATAATATAAAATAGGATATTAATGCATATAAAACATCCAAAACAGATAATATAATAGCATGGAACAATAAAAAATTATAGATACGTTGGGGACGTATCAATATGCAGGGTACGACGTCGGTCGAACCCAACAATCCGAGCATGTGGGAGGGAATCCTGACAACGCATGAGCTCGATCTTTGGTGGAACGACATGTGACGGTGACCGGCCCTAACACGAACTAGGAGGAATCCATTCATGGCCAACACATACCCCTCGTTATCGGTCAAATGGATGATATATATACCCTCGGGGAGCCCATTGATATGCGTGTCATCACAAAAAACTGCACAAGGGAGATGTGGTCGATCAGAAGACCCGTATACACTGCATGCGGCCCGAAGATATGTATGGGTACGGTGGTGTGTGATGTGTTTAAATCCCGAATGCACAACTTCGATGGGCCACCAACTACATTACAAACCGAACACCATACCCGACCCCAAGCCTGGTTCAATACGTACGATGTCAGTTTCCCAACTTCGAGGCGGCGGCGGGGGGGGGGAGGGGGCGGGGGTGGTTCGTCCAACGCATGTGCTCAAACTTTATATGGTCTAACATGGCACACATAGCAATAGGAAACCATCATGGTCAAACCCTTCTCGTTGTTGGGTCAAAGGGATAGATTGTGTGGGCCCCCCTCATTGTTGGTAAAGGATAATATATATACCTCGGGGAGCCCACAGATATGTGTAGCTTCTATAAACTGCACAAGGGAGACATGCTCGGTCAGAACACCCTGCCCCCTATACCCTGCATGCGACCTAAAAAATGTTTATATACTCGCCATGACACGTCACTATAGAGTCAATCATTATTTAATTTTTTAGAGAAAAAATAATCAATAAAACATAGTCTACAAATTAGCAAAACAAAGATCCTTTATTTCTATAATGACTGTGTCATAGCATTTAAATGAAGCTTGAGGTCACCCATCTTTGGGCTACTCCAGCCCGAGCACACTTAACTTCTGCATTCTATTCGACTAGACTAGCGGATAGGAAACCCCACCTTGTTGATAGGAATTGCCTCCTTGCCTTTAAGGCGTTTCATGCTGGTCACCCTATGGGACCTACTCCCTCTTATCACACACATTTGTGCTTTTCGAAACTGTGTGCAATATTTACATGGCCGGTATGTTGCCGCCTAGCCTTCAATGAGCACTGACACTGGTAGCGGGAAAACTTTGGGCGAAGAGGCGGGAAACCGATGAGAGGACTGGCAGGAAACGGTACCTATTTGGATATATAACAACATTAATATAGAAAACTTAGTAGAGAAGGAAGCATCAGCTAGAATGACGCATGCGCACAGTGCTTACCCATGTACTGCATGTGCTGTCGAAAGGGCTGAGGATTGCCGTTCGACCTAGGAGCATCCAACGGTGCAGATGTACGATCCGTGGGGTTTGGGTTCTGGCCAATCAGAATGTATGACTCAGATCGCGCGCGCAGCAGGGGGAGGGGGCATGGGCCACGGGTTGGTAGGCACACGGCTTTCGTGAGTGAACCGTGTGCTATTTGAAAACATTTCGTGAGAAGAATATCGGTTTTTAAATCCTTGTAAATCCAAAACTCACCCGAAAATCGTGAAACTTGGCATGGTTTGACGACATGGCACATATATGTCGAGGAATTGTTTCCGTCCATTTTGGCGCAAGTTTTATTACAAGCCTCTTACAAACTAGAGGTTCTCTCAAAGAAGCCTCGTGGTTCCGATAGGGAAACATGTCCCCCTTGTGGGTCAAACGATAATCACAACCTCTTTTCGCCTGGTATTTTCTTCTATGGGCAACATGGAATGACAGGATATTCGTGCTGAAATTTAAATTTATTCAGGGTTCGTTTGGCCTTTTTATACACTAATTGAGTTTCCTAGGCATTTAATGTCCATAATTCAAATATGAACTTGAAATACGAGCTCCAGTTCACAAAAATGGCAAGAAAATTTATACATGGGTCCTTGGGTGCATGTTTAGGTCCCATGCCAGGAATGGAAATGAATTACAACCGTACCGGCATCATGGCTCGTCCTCAAACATTTGGAATCTCAGTTTTTAAATCCCCGTGTAAATCCTAAACTCACCAGAAAGTCATGAAAGTTGGCATGGTGTCACGTCATGGCACATATATGTCATGGTAAAAACATTTCCAATTTGGGCCAAGCTTTATTACAAACCTCTTACAAACCAGAGCTTCTCTCAAAGAAGCCTCGTGGTTCTGATAGGGAAACATGTTCCCCTTGTGGGCGAAACGTAATCACTGCCTCTTTTCTCCTTTTATTTTCTTCTACAAGCAACATGGAACGACAGGATATCCGTGCTGAAATATAAACTTATTCAGGGTTCGTTTGGCCTTTTGATACACTAACTGAGTTTCCTAGGCATTTAATGTCCATAATTCAAATCTGAACTTCAAATACATGCTCCAGTTCACCCAAATGGCTAGAAAAATTATACATGTGTCCTTAAGTGCATGTTTAGGTCCCATGCCAGGAATGGGAACGAATTACAACCGTACTGGCGTCCTCGCTCATCCTCAAACATTTGGAATCTCGGTTTTTAAATGCTCGTAAGTCCTAAACTCTCCAGAAAGTCATCAAAGTTGGCATGGTGTCATGTCATGGCACATATATGTTGTGGTAAAAACATTGTCCAATTTGGGCCAAGCTTTATTACAAACCTCCTACAAACCGGAGCTTCTCTCAAAGAAGCCTCGTGGTTCCGATAGGCAAATGTGTTCCCCTTGTGGGCGAAACGTAATCACTGCCTCTTTTCGCCTTGCATTTTCTTCTATGGGCAACATGGAATGACAGGATATCTGTGCTAAAATTTAAACTTATTCAGGGTTCGTTTGGCCTTTTTATACACTAATTGAGTTTCCTAGGCATTTAATGTCCATAATTCAAATCTGCACTACAAATACATGCCCCGGTTCACAAAAATGGCTAGAAAAATTATACATGTGTCCTTGGTTGCATGTTTAGGTCCCATGCCAGGAATGGGAATGAATTACAACCGTACCGCGTCCTGGCTCGTCCTCAAACATTTGGAGTCTAGGTTTTTAAATCCCCATAAATCCAAAACTCACCAAAAAGTCATCAAAGGTGGCATGGTGTCACGTCATGGCAAATATATGTCGTGGTAAAAACATTGCCAATTTGGGTCAAGCTTTATTACAAACCGGAGCCTGTTGCAAGAACCCTCGTGAATTTGATAGGGAAACGTGTCCCCTTGTGGGCGAAATGATAATCGCTCCCTCTTCTAGCCTTGTATTTCCTTCTACACACAACACGGAACAACGGGAGATTCACGCTGAACTTTGAAATTATTCAGGGTTCGTTTGGCCTTTTTTATTCATTAATTGAGTTTTCTAGGCATTTAATGTCCATAATTCAAATCCGAACTACAAATACATGCTCCAGTGCACCAAAATGGCTAGAAAAACGTACATGTGTCCTTGGGGTGCATGTTTAGGTCCCATGGAACGAATGGGAATGAATTCAACTGTCTAGCTGTCCTGGCTTGGCTACAAACATTGCGAATCTCAATTTTTAAATCTCTGCAAATCCAAAACTCACCAGGAAATCATGAAACTTGGCATGGTGTCACTACATGGCACATATAATTGTCCAATTTGGGTGAAGCTATATTACAAGCCTCTTACAAACCGAAGCTTCTTGCAACCCTCGTGGTTCCGGTAGGGAAACATGCCCCTCCCTGTGGGCGAAACGATAATTGCTGCCTCTTCTCGCCTTGAACTTTGTTTTCTAGAGGAAACATAGAATAACATGATTGTCATGCTGAAATTTGAAATTGTTCAGGGTTCGTTTGGCCATTGTATATATTAATTAAGTTTTCTAGGCATTTAATGTAGTCCATAATTCAAACTTGAACTACAAGCACATGCTCCAGTGAAGCAAAATGGGTGGGAAATCGTACATGTGTCATTGGGTGCATTTTTAGGTCTCATTTAAGGAATGGGAATGAATTACAAACTTCTCGTCGTCCTAGAACATTGAGAATCTTGAATTTAAAATCTGAGTAAATCGAAAACTCACCCAAAAAACATGAAACTTGGCATGGTTTCATGACATGGCAGATATATGTTGTGGTAAAAAAATCGTCCAGCTTGAGACAAGGCACACACAATAATAGCCAACCAAGTACTTTTGAAACAAATAGCTGACACGTTGTTGTATTATATGAACTGTTTCAAAAGTTAACCATACTTAGTGGCATGCATGCATCTGTTTGATTAGACGGGACGAGCGCGAGAAGTTTGTCGTGCAGGCTCGACGGGACGCGTGCGAGCAGTCCGCCACGCAGGCTCGATGGGACGCGTGCATCCTGTCCACCTCACAGGCTCGATGGGACACATGCGAGCAGCAAGGCCGCCCATGCTCACCGGGAAGCGAGCTCTTTGACCTCCATCCACACTACAAAAAATACACTTCCGTGATGATACCTGTTTGTCACAGTAGGTCACGTTTTCTGTCATGCATGTACACCCATGACGATTTTATGACAGAATCAAGATAGTCATACCTGTGCTGTCGTAGAAGTGTTCCATGACATTACGAAAATTATCATCACGGAAGTGTCTACTTCCATGACCATAAAACATGCGTCATCGAAGTGCTTTCGTCAAGGGTGACCGACACGTGGCATCGACCGTAACGGCTCGCCATTAAGCCATCGGGTCCGGTTTTGGATCCGATAACCCGTTAACAGACCGTACCAATGGGAATTTTCCACGTGTAAAATTCTCATTGGCCGGAGGAAACACATGTTGGCTCACCGCTGGGACAGACGTCATCCACTCATTGGACAGGAGGCGCCTATGATACGTCGACACGTGGCACGGCCCAACAGAGGCCCATTCCGATGAAAAGGCCGGGCCTGTCAAAATAAGCGGGCTGGCCCATTAGCGGCCTACTTGAGTCATGCCCATTTACAAGTACGGCCCATACAAGTTACACAGAATCGGCCCATCAAAGGCCCATTCTAGATTGGACAATTTCCAGCCCATCGTTAGTTTAAGCCCGTTAACGGCCCGCTACGTTTTGGGGGACAATTGCAGCCCGAGCTTCTTTCGGCATGTTAGCAGCCCATCGTCAGTTCCAGCCCGTTAATGGCCCGGACTGTCTTTCGGCCTTTTCTCGGCCCATTCTGCAGTTGGGCAAATTCTAGCCCCATGTGACTTTAGGCCTGTCCTCAGCCCATTCGGTAAATGGGCCAACTCTTAGCCATTTTGTCTCTCGGCCTGTTAAGGGCCCGCACAACAGTTGGGCCTTTGACTTTAGGTCCATTAGGGGCCCATGTTCCATAGGGCATCATTTCAACCCAACGCGACTTTCGTCCTGTTAAAAGCCTAGTTTGCAAATTGGGCCTCCTCTGGCCCATAACACTTTCGGCCTCTTACTGGCCCGTAAAGTAAAAGGGCCGAGACAAAATTGACATTTATTTCGGCCTGCTAAAGGCCCGCAGGCCATTTCCATTTATACGGCCCTATTGAGATTTAGGCCTATTGACGGCCTGCTAAGAGCCGTTGTTACGATGGGCCCATTTGGGATCCACTTAATATTATTTTGACCAGCCCAGTTAATGCCCGGTTTGACTGCACATGTTTGTTCGTTTGTATGGCGTCCAGGAAATGTTTGGGCGTGTTGGCCCCCGTTTCAATGATATAGCTGTTAGGGAACGTAATAATTTCAAAAAAAAATCCTACGCACATGCAAGATCATGGTGATGCATAGCAACGAGAGGGGAGAGTGTCGTCCCCGTACCCTCGTAGACCGTAAGTGGAAGCGTTATGACAACGTGGTTGATGTAGTCGTACGTCTTCACGATCTGACCGATCCAAGTACCGAACGCACAGCACCTCCGAGTTCAGCACACGTTCAGCTCGTGACGTCCCACAAACTCATGATCCAGCAGAGCTCCGAGGGAGAGTTCCGTCAGCACGACAGCGTGATGACGGTGATGATGATGCTAGCGATGCAGGGCTTCACCTAAGCACCGCTATGATATGACTAAGGTGGATTATGGTGGAGGGGGGCACCGCACACGGCTAAAAGATCAATCATCAACTTGTGTGTCTATGGGGTGCCCCCCGCCCCCGTATATAAAGGAGTGGAGGAGGGGGCCGGCCTCCTATGACGCACCCTGGAGGAGTCCTACTCCCACCGGGAGTAAGATTCCCCCCCTTCCCTAGTTGGACTAGGAGAGAAGGAAGGGGGAGAGAGGGAGGAAGGAAAGGGGGCGCTGCCCCCCTCCTAGTCCAATTCGGACCAGAGGGAGAGGGGGTGCGCGGCCTTCCCTGGTCTCCTCTCTCTCTCTCTCTCTCTCTCTCCACTATGGCCCAATAAGGCCCGTACACTTACCGGGGGGTTTCGGTAACCTCCCGGTACTCCGGTAAAATTCCGATTTCACCCGGAACTAGTCTGATGTCCAAATATAGGCTTCCAATATATCGATCTTTATGTCTCGACCATTTCAAGACTCCTTGCCATGTCCGTGATCATATCCGGGACTCACAGCTATCTTCGGTACATCAAAACACATAAACTCATAATACCGATCGTCACCGAATGTTAAGCGTGCGTACCCTACGGGTTCGAGAACTATGTAGACATGACCGAGACACGTCTCCGGTCAATAACCAATAGCGGAACCTGGATCCTCATATTGGCTCCTACATATTCTACGAAGATCTTTATCGGTCAAACCGCATAACAACATACGTTGTTCCCTTTGTCATCGGTATGTTACTTGCCCGAGATTCGATCATTGGTATCTCAATACCTAGTTCAATCTTGTTACCGGCAAGTCTCTTTACTCGTTCCATAATGCATCATCCCGCAAGTAACTCATTAGTTACATTGCTTGCAAGGCTTATAGTGATGTGCATTACCGAGAGGGCCCAGAGATACCTCTCCGACATTCGGAGTGACAAATCCTAATCTTGATCTATGCCAACTCAACAAGTACCATCGGAGACACCTGTAGAGCACCTTTATAATCACCCAGTTACGTTGTGGTGTTTGGTAGCACACAAAGTGTTCCTCTGGTATTCGGGAGTTGGATAATCTCATAGTCATAGGAACATGTATAAGTCATGAAGAAAGCAATAGCAATATACTAAATGATCAAATGATAAGCTAACGGAATGGGTCAAGTCAATCACATCATTCTCTAATGATGTGATCCCGTTAATCAAATGACAACTCATGTCTATGGATAGGAAACATAACCATCTTTGATTCAACGAGCTAGTCAAGTAGAGGCATACTAGTGACACTTTGTTTGTCTATGTATTCACACAAGTACTAACTTTCCTGTTAATACAATTCTAGCATGAATAATAAACATTTATCATGATATAAGGAAATATAAAAAACAACTTTATTATTGCCTCTAGGGCATATTCCCTTCAGTCTCCCACTTGCACTAGAGTCAATAATCTAGATTACACAGTAATGATTCTAACACCCATGGAGTCTTGGTGCTGATCATGTTTTGCTCGTGAGAGAGGCTTAGCCAACGGGTCTGCAACATTCAGATCCGTATGTATCTTGCAAATCTCTATGTCTCCCTCCTTGACTTGGTCGCGGATGGAATTGCAGCGTCTCTTGATGTACTTGGTTCTCTTGTGAAATCTGGATTCCTTTGCCAAGGCAATTGCACCAATATTGTCACAAAAGATTTTCATTGGAGCCGATGCACTAGGTATGACTCCTAGATCGGATATGAACTCCTTCATCCAGACTCCTTCATTTGCTACTTCCGAAGCAGCTATGTACTCTGCTTCACACGTAGGTCCCGCCACGACGCTTTGCTTAGAACTGCACCAACTCACAGCTCCACCGTTCAATATAAATACGTATCCGGTTTGTGACTTAGAGTCATCCGGATTAGTGTCAAAGCTTGCATCGACGTAACCATTTACGACGAGCTATTTGTCACCTCCATAAACGGGAAACATATCCTTAGTCCTTTTAGGTATTTCAAGATGTTCTTGACCGTTATCCAGTGATCCACTCCTGGATTACTTTGGTACCTCCCTGCTAAACTAATAGCAAGGCACACATCAGGTCTGGTACACAGTATTGCATACATGATAGAGCCTATGGCTGAAGCATAGGGAACATCTTTCATTTTCTCTCTATCTGCTGCAGTGGTCGGGCATTGAGTCCGACTCAACTTCACACCATGTAACACAGGCAAGAACCCTTTCTTTGCTTGATCCATTTTGAACTTCTTCAAAACTTTATCAAGGTATGTGCTTTGTGAAAGTCGAATTAAGCGTCTTGATCCATCTCTATGGATCTTGATGCCCAATATATAAGCAGCTTCACCGAGGTCTTTCATTGAAAAACTCTTATTCAAGTATCTTTTTATGCTATCTAGAAATTCTATATCATTTCCAATCAATAATATGTCATCCACATATAATATTAGAAATGCTACAGAGCTCCCACTCACTTTCTTGTAAATAGAGGCTTCTCCAAAAGTCTGTATAAAACCATCTGCTTTGATCACACTATCAAAACGTTTATTCCAACTCCGAGATGGTTGCACCAGTCCATAGATGGATCACTGGAGCTTGCACACTTGTTAGCACCCTTTGGATCGATAAAACCTTCAGGTTGCATCATATACAACTCTTCTTCCAGAAATCCATTCAGGAATGCAGTCATTACATCCATTTGCCAAATTTCATAATCATAAAATGCGGCAATTGCTAACATGATTCAGACAGACTTAAGCATCGCTATGGGTGAGAAAGTCTCATCGTAGTCAACTCCTTGAACTTGTCAAAAACCTTTCGCAACAAGTCGAGCTTTGTAGACAGTAACATTACCGTCAGCGTCTGTCTTCTTCTTGAAGATCCATTTATTCTCAATGGCTTGCCGATCATCAGGCAAGTCAACCAGAGTCCACACTTTGTTCTCATACATGGATCCCATCTCAGATTTCATGGCCTCAAGCCATTTTGCGGAATCTGGGCTCATCATCGCTTCCTCATAGTTCATAGGTTCGTCATGGTCAAGTAACATGACCTTCAGAACAGGATTACCGTACCACTCTAGTGCGGATCTTACTCTGGTTGACCTACGAGGTTCAGTAGTAACTTGATCTGAAGTTACATGATCATCATCATTAGCTTCCTCACTAATTGGTGTAGGAGTCACAGGAACAGATTTCTGTGATGAACTACATTCCAATAAGGGAGAAGGTACAGTTACCTCATCAAGTTTTACTTTCCTCCCACTCACTTCTTTCGAGAGAAACTCCTTCTCTAGAAAGGACCCATTCTTAGCAACGAATGTCTTGCCTTCAGATCTGTGATAGAAGGTGTACCCAACAATCTCTTTTGGGTATCCTATGAAGACACATTTCTCTGATTTGGGTTCGAGCTTTTCAGGTTGAAGCTTTTTCACATAAGCATCGCAGCCCCAAACTTTAAGAAACGCCAACTTTGGTTTCTTGCCAAACCACAGTTCATAAGGTGTCGTTTCAACGGATTTAGATGGTGCCCTATTTAACGTGAATGCAGCTGTCTCTAAAGCATAACCCCATAATGATAGCGGTAAATCAGTAAGAGACATCATGGATCGCACCATATCTAGTAAAGTACGATTACGACGTTCGGACACACCATTACGCTGTGGTGTTCCGGGTGGCATGAGTTGCGAAACTATTCCAGATTGTTTCAAATGAAGACCAAACTCGTAACTCAAATATTCTCCTCCACGATCAGATCGCAGAAACTTTATTTTCTTGTTACGACGATTTTCCACTTCACTCGGAAATTCTTTGACCTTTTCAAATGTTTCAGACTTATGTTTCATCAAGTAGATATGCCCATATCTGCTCAAATCATCTGTGAAGGTGAGAAAATAACGATACCCGCCGCGAGCCTCAACATTCATCGGACCACATACAACAGTATGAATGATTTCCAACAAATCTGTTGCTCGCTCCATTGTTCCGGAGAACGGCGTTTTAGTCATGTTGCCCATGAGGCATGGTTCGCAAGTACCAAGTGATTCATAATCAAGTGATTCCAAAAGTCCATCAGTATGCAGTTTCTTCATGCGCTTTACACCAATATGACCTAAACGGCTGTGCCACAAATAAGTTGCACTATCATTATCAACTCTGCATCTTTTGGCTTCATTATTATGAATATGTGTACCACTACTATCGAGATTCAATACAAATAGGCCACTCTTCAAGGGTGCATGACCATAAAAAATATTACTCGTATAAATAGAACAACCATTATTCTCTGATTTAAATGAATAACCGTCTCACATCAAACAAGATCCAGATATAATGTTCATGCTTAACGCTGGCACAAAATAACAATTATTCAGGTCTAAAACTAATCCCTAAGGTAGATGTAGAGGTAGTGTGCCGACCGCGATCACATCGACTTTGGAAGCATTTCCCACGCGCATCGTCACCTCGTCCTTAGCCAATCTCCGCTTAATCCGTAGTCCCTGTTTCGAGTTGCAAATATTAGCAACAGAACCAGCATGAAATACCCAGGTGCTACTGCAAGCATTAGTAAGGTACACATCAATAACATGTATATCACATATACCTTGCCATCCTTCTTATCCGCCAAATACTTGGGGCAGTTCCGCTTCCAGTGACCAGTCCCCTTGCAGAAGAAGTACTCAGTCTCAGGTTTAGGTCCAGACTTGGGCTTCTTCACTTGAGCAGCAACTTGCTTGCTGTTCTTCTTGAAGTTCCCCTTCTTCCCTTTACCCTTTTTCTTGAAACTGGTGGTCTTGTTGACCATCAACACTTGATGCTCCTTCTTGATTTCTACCTCCGCAGCCTTTAGCATTGCGAAGAGCTCGGGAATTGTCTTATCCATCCATTGCATATTATAGTTCATCACGAAGCTCTTGTAGCTTGGTGGCAATGATTGAAGAATTCTGTCAATGACACTATCATCCGGAAGATTAACTCCCAGTTGAATCAAATGATTGTTATACCCAGACATTTTGAGTATATGTTCACTGACAGAACTATTCTCCTCCATCTTGCAGCTATAGAACTTATTAGAGACTTCATATCTCTCAATCCGGGCATTTGCTTGAAATATTAACTTCAACTCCTGGAACATCTCATATGCTCCATGACGTTCAAAACATCGTTGAAGTCCCGTTTCTAAGCCGTAAAGCATGGCACACTGAACTGTCGAGTAGTCATCAACACGCGACTGCCAGGCATTCACAATGTCTGCAGTTGCCGGCACGGGTGGTACACCTAGTGGTGCTTCCAGGACATAATTCTTCTGTGCAGCAATGAGGATATTCCTCAAGTTACGGAACCAGTCCGTGTAATTGCTACCACCATCTTTCAACTTTACTTTCTCAAGGAACCGATTAAAATTCAACGGAACAATAGCACGGGCCATCTATCTACAACAACATAGACATGCAAAATACTATCAGGTACTAAGTTCATGATAAATTAAAGTTCAATTCATCAAATTACTTAAGAACTCCCACTTAGATAGACATCCCTCTAATCATCTAAGTGATCACGTGATCCATATCAATTAAACCATGTCCGATCAACACATGAGATGGAGTAGTTTTCAATGGTGAACATCACTATGTTGATCATATCTACTATATGATTCACGCTCGACCTTTCGGTCTCAGTGTTCCGAGGCCATATCTGCATATGCTAGGCTCGTCAAGTTTAACCCGAGTATTCCGCGTGTGCAAAACTGGCTTGCACCCGTTGTATGTGAACGTAGAGCTTATCACACCTGATCATCATGTGGTGTCTCGGCACGACGAACTTTCGCAACAGTGCATACTCAGGGAGAACACTTGTACCTTCAAATTTAGTGAGAGATCATCTTATAATTCTACCATCGATCTAAGCAAAATAAGATGCATAAAAGATAAACATCACATGCAATCAATATAAGTGATATGATATGGCCATCATCATCTTGTGCCTTTGATCTACATCTCCAAAGGACCATCATGATCACAATCGTCACCGGCGCGACACCTTGATCTCCATGGTAGCATCGTTGTCATCTCGCCAACTATTGCTTCTACGACTATCGCTACCGCTTAGTGATAAAGTAAAGCAATTACATGGCGATTGCATTTCATACAATAAAGCGACAACCATATGGCTCCTGCCAGTTGCCGATAACTTTGTTACAAAACATGATCATCTCATACAATAAATTTAGCATCATGTCTTGACCATATCACTTCACAACATGCCCTGCAAAAACAAGTTAGACATCCTCTACTTTGTTGTTGCAAGTTTTACGTGGCTGCTACGGGCTGAGCAAGAACCGTTCTTACCTACGCATCAAAACCACAACGATATTTCGTCAAGTATGTGCTGTTTTAACCTTCACAAGGACCGGGCGTAGCCACACTTGATTCAACTCAAGTTGGAGAAACTGACACCCGCCAGCCACCTGTGTGCGAAGCACGTCGGTAGAACCAGTCTCGCGTAAGCGTACGCGTAATGTCGGTCCAGGCCGCTTCATCCAACAATACCGCCGAATCAAAGTATGACATGCTGGTAAGCAGTATGACTAGTATCGCCCACAACTCACTTGTGTTCTACTCATGCATATAACATCTACGCATAAACCTGGCTCGGATGCCAGTGTTGGGGAACATAGTAATTTCAAAAAAATTCCTAGGCACACGCAAGATCATGGTGATGCATAGCAACGAGAGGGGAGAGGGTCGTCCACGTACCCTCGTAGACCGTAAGCGGAAGCGTTATGACAACGCGGTTGATGTAGTCGTACGTCATCACGATCCGACCGATCCAAGTACCGAACGCACAGCACCTCCGAGTTCAGCACACGTTCAGTTCGGTGACGTCCCACGAACTAACGATCCAGCAGAGCTTCGAGGGAGAGTTCCGTCAGCACAACAGCGTGAGGACGGTGATGATGATGCTACCGACGCAGGGCTTCGCCTAAGCACCGCTACGATATGACCGAGGTGGATTATGGTGGAGGGGGGCACCGCACACGGCTAAAAGATCAATGATCAACTTGTGTGTCTATGGGGTGCCCCCCTCCCCCGTATATAAACGAGTGGAGGAGGGGGAGGGGGCGGCCTCCTATGGCGCGCCTTGGAGGAGTCCTACTCCCACCGGGAGTAGGATTCCCCCCTTCCCTAGTTGGACTAGGAGAGAAGGAAGGGGGAGAGATGGAGGAAGGAAAGAGGGGCGCCGCCCCCCCTCCTAGTCCAATTCGGACCAGAGGGAGAGGGGGCGTGCGGCCTGCCCTGCTCTCCTCTCTCTCTCCACTATGGCCCAATAAGGCCCATACACTTACCGGGGGGTTTCGGTAACCTCCCGGTACTCCGGTAAAATCCCGATTTCACCCGGAACTATTCCGATGTCCAAATATGGGCTTCCAATATATCGATCTTTATGTCTCGACCATTTCGAGACTCCTCGTCATGTCCGTGATGATATCCGGGACTCCGAACTACCTTCGGTACATCAAAACACATAAACTCATAATATCGATCATCACCAAACGTTAAGCGTGCGAACCCTACGGGTTTGAGAACTATGTAGACATGACCGAGACACGTCTCCGGTCAATAACCAATAGCGGAACCTGGATGCTCATATTGGCTCCTACATATTCTACGAAGAACTTTATCGGTCAAACCACATAACAACATACGTTGTTCCCTTTGTCATCGGTATGTTACTTGCCCGAGATTCGATCGTTGGTATCTCAATACCTAGTTCAATCTCGTTACCGGCAAGTCGCTTTACTCGTTCCATAATGCATCATCCCGCAACTAACTCATTAGTTACATTGCTCGCAAGGCTTATAGTGATGTGCATTACCGAGAGGGCCCAGAGATACCTCTTCGACAATCGGAGTGACAAATCCTAATCTTGATCTATGCCAACTCAACAAGTACCATCGGAGACACCTGTAGAGCACCTTTATAATCACCCAGTTACGTTGTGACGTTTGGTAGCACACAAAGTGTTCCTCCGGTATCCGGGAGTTGCATAATCTCATAGTCATAGGAACATGTATAAGTCATGAAGAAAGCAATAGCAATATACTAAACGATCAAATGCTAAGCTAACGGAATGGGTCAACTCAATCACATCATTCTCTAATGATATGATCCCGTTAATCAAATGACAACTCATGTCTATGGCTAGGAAACATAACCATCTTTGATTCAACGAGCTAGTCAAGTAGAGGCATACTAGTGACACTTTGTTTGTCTATGTATTCACACATGTACTAAGTTTTCGGTTAATACAATTCTAGCATGAATAATAAACATTTATCATGATATAAGGAAATATAAATAACAACTTTATTATTGCCTCTATGGCATATTTCCTTCAATAGCAAATTCAAGAATTATCCTACTCTATACTATCGCCTCTAAAAAACATACACTACATAATAAAAAGCATAGAAACGTAGAATAATCCTACACTATACAATAAAGAAATTACAGCCGAAATACCCACTGGGCATGATACTTCGGCACCAGTGATTATAAAGCGTACACAAACAACAAATTACATACACTGGACAAATAAAGCTCATACATCATGGACACGCATCAACAGAACTTACCATTTGAACTATAATCTCTTCAGAAAAAAGGATTGGCTGGATTCAGATAGCACAAATTTTAGTCTGCAAAATCTCCAATTCCTTCGTGGTTACCTCAGTGTCTTGTTTCTTTTTTTTTGACTCCTGCATCTAATACCTGCATGTCCAATCTCAACTTGTTGATTGTACATTGAGAATCATGTACACGTTGTCTTGCCACCTCTAGTTGATGCTCGAGAACATCAGCACATTCCAATTCCAATCCATAATCATTCGGTAACGGCCATGCCGCACTGCTCGCAGATCTTTGTGTTGATGTCACTTCATCCTGAAATGTTTCTGTAAGTACACATGACTAGGGCAAAAATATAGTTACAACAGTGAAGCGAGCAAGACAGACTATTTTCACATGGCCAAACAGGACTAACAATAATGTTACACGTCATGAAGCATAAGCGGGTGATATTTTAAAAATTATAAAAAAGGTAGTCTCTGCAGCCTGCATACAGAAATCTCTCTTAGCTCACCAGAGGAGCATGATGGTGGGGCCCAATCCAAAACACAGACAAGCTAGAAATTTAGATAACACTTTGCGTATAAGTAAGCAAGCAGTTGGCTATTCTGTAGCTCAATTAAAGTCTTAGGGAGCATAATGAATAGTAGAGGGATTCATACAAACCTACTACAGCAAGCAAAACTATGCAATCATTAGCCTAGTATAAACTAGACTGTGAGCCTCATGCAATAATAGTTGGTTAATAGACTTCAAAGCTTCAGGCCCACTTCGCTAGAGTAATTAAATGGTAAGGCCTTTAATTATGTCAACTAATAGTTATACAAGTACCCAACATCAGGCATCATTGTTTGGGAATCTCATTAACTGAGGACAAATAAAGCAATTGAAAAGAGCAAATTAACTATGCCTGAAACAAACAAGGAATTGAACTGTTGAGTTGGATATAGTGACTTACCTTAACTGGTTGAATAGGCTCAGCGCGGCTCCTACTTCTCTTGCAACGCTCCTTCCTAACATCTTGTACTTGGAAATCCTCAATATTATCTTCATTGCAGCCCCTCTGCAAGGTGACACAAACTAGTTACTCGTCTCCTTGGAAGATAAGTATGCATACTTTCCAGTCTGTGAACAACACAAAAGGATGAGATTATAACAAAACAATACCACATACTGAAACATGCCACATCTCTTGCACTTGCACACAATGAAATGATCATTTACTATGTTTGCACTATGTAAAAACGAGGCATACCTTCGAACTGGATCTCCAGGTACTCTTGGAGAGCCTACTTTAGTGTACAGCCAAACCTTTATGTCACCTATGAGTTAGACAAGGCCCCACTACAGCAACCCTTAGTGTTTAAATCATTGACAAGCTCTGTTAGAGTGTAAGGTCAAGAACAGCAAGTAATCAAAGCAAACAATCCTAGTATGGCTGGCTGATGCAAACAACAATTGAACAGATGTGTGAGAAAATCTTACATATCATGAAAAGAAGCAAAGAAGGAGGCTTAAAGACCATCACTTGACTGACAAGATTTAAGGGGCATTTAAACATCATGTGCAATGTATGAACTAACATAAACATTGCATATTCCAGATTCTACAATGGAATGCACATGTATTAGGTTATCCCATGTATGATGATGCCTAAATGTACACTATAGCAGGCAGGAGTGATTCATCATTGCACGCACAATTGAATTGCAGGTTAAGGGCCAGTCCGATTCCGCCTTTTCAGGGCTTATTGTCAAAATAAGCCATAAAAGATGTAAAGAAGTCATTTTTGAGTTTTGGGCTTGGGCTTAACTTATTTTGCTTTGGAGGGGGTGTTTCGGGTAGAAGCTCACTAAAATTGAAGGGAAGGGGAATAGTCAAATGACTCTGTTGTCTGCCTATATTACACTCAAAATGCAACTGCTCATTCCCGCGTCACACCTGACCCTCAAGTAAAAACAAACACGCAAGCGTTCATTACCCTACCCGCTTGCATCTCCTCTCCCCTTTCCCTCTACCTCAATCCCCTACTTGCAGCCCTAGGGTTCCTCCAGCGAGCCGTCGCCTCTGGTCCCATCTGGCCTGGTCCTCGATGATGCTCTGTCCAGCTAGGCTACATGGCCGGCAGGTAGGGGCAAATCTCCCCGGCTGCTCCTCCCTCTGGCGCCGCCCATCATTCTCATGGTCTCCAGCAGCTGCTCCACTGTGGTCCGTCCAACGCACTACTCCGGCGGGCGCCGCACAACTACTCACTAAAAAAATACACTTCCATGATGATACGTGTTTGTCACAGGAGGTCGCGTTTTTTGTCATGCATGTACATCCATGACAAATTTATGACAGAATCAAGATAGTCGTACCTGTGCTGTCGTAGAAGTGTTCCATGACATTACCAAAATTATCATCATGGAAGTGTCCACTTCCACGACGATAAATCGCGCGTCACAGAAGTGCTTTCGTCAAGGGTGACCGACATGTGGCATCCACCGTAATGGAACACCGTTAAGCTATCGGGTCCGGTTTTGGATCCGATAACCCGTTAATAGCCCCGACCAATGGGGATTTTCCACGTGTAAAATAATCATTGGCTGGAGGAAACACGTGTCGGCTCACCGTTGGGACAGATGTCATCCACTCGTTGGACCCAAAGTGCCTATGATACGTCGACACATGGCACGACCCAACAGAGGCCCATATAGGTTAAAAAGGCCGGCCCATTCA
Source organism: Triticum aestivum (assembly GCF_018294505.1). Classification (NCBI taxonomy): domain Eukaryota; kingdom Viridiplantae; phylum Streptophyta; class Magnoliopsida; order Poales; family Poaceae; genus Triticum; species Triticum aestivum. The sequence continues at coordinate 289,311,906 of NC_057808.1, read as the reverse complement.
AAGGCCCGTAGTACTTACTCAGGTATTAGTGGGCCAGCCCAATAATGGCCTGCTTAATAAAGGCCCATTTACGGCCCGAAGCCAGATCTGGCCCGTTAATTGTTCGCCGAATATTTGGGCCCATTTACGGCCCAAAGCCAGATCTGGCCATTAATTGTTCACCGAATATTTGGGCCCAATTACAGCCCAGTGACTTTCGGCCTGTTAGAGGCCCGATGTAGACATGGGCCCATTTCAGCCCGATGTGACTTTCGGCTTGGGAATGGCCCATGCTGCCCATGGGCCATATATGGTCCGACGGGACATCGGGCCCACTAACGGCCTGTGATAAAGGTGGCAATAGTTAAGCCCAACGTGACTTTGGCCCTGTTAAAGGCCTGTCCCATAATTCGGCCCGTTGATGTCTGTACTAAGCTTTCGGCCTCTTAAAGAACCATGATATCAGTGGGCCAACTAAGGCCCGAGATATGTTTCGGCCTGGTAACTGCCCGTGATATAACTGGGCCCAAAAAGGCCCGGTCTACATTTCAGCCTGCTGAAGGCCCGTCGACGACTAGTGAAAATTGAGGCCCAATATGCATTTCGGCCTGCTAAAGGCCCATGGTTTCATCTGGGCCGTAACAGGCCAGTACAATATTCAGCCTGTTAATGGCCCAACACTACCTGGGCCAAACCAAGCGCTGGGTCCACAAAAGGCCCAACTAAAATATAGGCCGGTGTAAGTTGTGAGCCTCGCGCAAAGTGTGAAGGCCCCAATCATTTGGGCCCAAGAAAGATGCAGGCCGACCCAATTGTGGCCCGCTAAACACCAGGCCCTTTAGAGGCGAATGTTTCGGCCCGGTCGACTACATCTGATTTTTTCAGATAGCGAATGATGGCAGTAACTAGTAGGAACTAAGAACAATCCTACTCTATACAATAAAGAAATTATGGCATAGTAACTAAGAATAAACCTACACTATACCATAAAGGATTTATGGTATATTACATCCACTGGGCATCGAAGTTCGCCACTAGTGATCATAAAGCGCAACGAAGAAGTAGATTACAAAAACTGGGCACCATTGCAGCGTAACAAAATAATACTGAACCGAGACCACTTCCAAGACAGTTCAAGAAAGGTTAGCCTTGCGCGGGAACTGCTGCGCAAGGCTGTGAGACCGGCCTAGCATGTCGGTCATAGCTTCCAGGTGCAGCTGTTTAGCGATGAGGTTCTCATTGGTGTTCTCCGCAATCTTTCTTAGAGATAGGACTTCAAGTCGAAGTTGAGTTGCAGAATGCATTTCTACTAGAACTTGGGACTGAAGAAGTCGAACTGATTCAGACAACAAATTCTGTGAGCTTGTCTGACTGCTAGTCTCAAGTAACTTGAACACTGCATCAAGGCAAGATTTTGGGGTTGTCTCGCTATCTTCAAGATGTTTTGCCTTCTTTGCTGCAATATATGTTGGGTTTGTCGCACAGCCTTCAGCAGACTTGTGCATGCCATCAGGCATATCACCCTGAAACAAAGCAGAGAGATGACAAGTTTTACACATGTATAAACAAAGAAGATAACTGTGCTGTCAATTCCATCCAATTTCAAATTAGAAAATAAAGAGTAAGTTCAAAAGATCAATATCATAATTTGGCATTGTTCATAATGCGGGGAGCTTCACCACACTACTAGATTACCATGTCAACATAACAAGCATAGACGAAGGGCAAAGAAAATCATTGTATCTATTTTGGTTAATGTGCATGGCATGTTGTTCATATCATCAGCCACATCGGTAAGATAAAACAGGAGATGACAAGGTGCAAACGTGGGCTGCTTCACCACACACTGGATTATGGATCCACAAAAACAAGCATACATATAGGGAGTATTGAGTAATGTGCATGGTATAAATAAGGAATTTGGTTTTACAAGTAAAACTTAGAACTTACGGTTCTTGCGAACATGCATTTTGGTAGAAACAGCAAACTAAACAGCAGTAAACGATAGGGATTATGAGCAAATTAAACAGCAGTTGAGGATAAAGGCTTTAGAAGGACTGACTTACATTAACAGTTAACACCGGCTTTATAATGCCCTTCTCCATGTCAAGGGAAGGATAACTCAAGAATTTCAGCATAGAATCTTCTTCATAAGCATTGCCTGTACTCTACATTTTGTAGAGAGTAATTATAGATATGATAATGCTGGAAGGGATAGAGGATAATGAAGATAAGATGCAGATTGAAGCTACATAATCAACTACCAATCCCTGGAAGTACAAGCATTACAGGACAAACTGTACTGACAAGAGCAATGGGCTACACTTTTGCACTGGCATTGTCTGTGTATTCTACTTTTTGGTAAGATTAAATATAGATCTGATATTTTTTAGTAAATGGTGGGCGAGGGAGATAAGATGCAGAATGCTACACAATGAACCAATCCCTCTTCCAATAATACAAGAGTGTTTTGAACACTAGTGTACTGTACAAAACGTTCTTATATTATGGGACGGAGGGAGTAGCTGTAATGTAAGTACAGTGATAGACGACGTTCAGTCCTTACAAGAGGACTGCAGAGCTAAACCTCTTCAAAAGCATTGGGTTGATTCTAAATTTATGTAAGAGTCCATACGAATCTTATAATGTCCACCAAATGGACGATAACGAGGCTAACATGTGAAGTGATGCTACATAATCAAACAACTATGAAAGTAAGTATGGTCATACAGGGCAAGAGGTACTCACAAGAGCAATGCAGTGTACAGTATAGTTGCGAGATTCTGTGGTCCCTTGAGAACGAATGTTCGTCTGCTAACAGTTTTTGTACAAGTGAGACGTTAGGGCAAATGCAGAAATGTGGTTCAAATTGTGATGTGATATCATAGATAGTACCTTATGCTGCAGCCGAGACCAATGTGTAACAAGATTATTCCTGTCACCGTCGGATAAATGTAGCACCGGAGACTTTACAGAAATTTTGTTTAGAGGCTTGCCATCGAAGTGTGCTTGCCTCAGGTAGGAACGATACTTCATCAACGAGTGCTTGAAAAGTGCAACCAACCCTTGCTTGTCTTCACAATCCAGTTTGGTCCTCGCCTATTTAAAAGAATGAAATCTTGTGTCTTCTGTTAGCAGAAACATATGCAGTAATGACCATGAATAACATTAGTACATTACTTACGCGTAAGTTGCGGAGGAAGACTGGAAATTGTTCTGTGTCTGCGGTAAAATCTTTCCATGAAGGAAAGATGTGCACAAAGTTCCTGACAACAATATAAGCTTTGTCTTCTAAACTGGGAAGAAATGGAACAGGGGTCCTATTTGCTGCAATTGGGGCTCTCTCTGGTTTGAAAAGGGATTTGGCAACTGGTTTGGTGTACTCTTTGCAGGAATGGTGGTTTTGCGTCGTAGAGCTGGTGCTATGTCAACTGGCATAATCATAATGTTTGCTGCAGTTGGGGTCTGCTGAGTTGGGGCATCAGAAATGACCAGTGTAGTAGGGCTAGAGTCTGCTAGAGTTGGGGTGTTTTGTGGGTCAGGTGATATTGCAACTACACCTAATGGGCTATTTGATTTATCAGGTGCCACTACCTTTTCCAAATACTTTGCTTGTGCTCCTCCACGATCAGCAATCGCCCTCTTCCTTTTGAACGTCTGATACACAAGAACAACATTTGAATGGATAAATATGGTATGATGACAGATGGAATATGTACTGAAAATGGATAGGCAGGCCGTGTTCACATACACGATGTGTAAACTAAGCTAATGGCAGTTCAACAAAGTAGAAGCAATGCAAAGCATCAGTTGCAAGATATGTGCGACAAATATAACCTTCGAAAGTTAGAGCAAGCACCTTGATGGGTGAATAAGATAGGGCATCTACCTCTGACTCCTCCACTAGGGAGCTACATTGACTTAGGTCTCCCTCTAGCTCAGAATCACTGTTAGGATCATATTCTAAGCATGAATCTGTAGGTGGAGAGCATTTGCATTGCATTGCATCTAGACTTGATTTCAGTCCCTTAATGCCAAGTTTGACAGCCATGGCATTGTTCTGCTTTATTCTTTTCATGCGCGCAAGCTCATAATCATTATGATGCTGTTCAGAATCTGAGATTCATGAAAACATAAAAAGTACTCAGATTATCTATGGAATGCATTGCGGATTCAACTCGAAGAGTGTCTCTCTATAAACCCCTTCATATGCAAAGTTCACCCCCCAACCGTGCTGACTAGACCACACACAGAAATACAAACCCCTTATGTCTCTATAACAGGCAGACACACATTTCAAAACTAAAGTAGGAACATTAGAATTATATGAAATTCGTATTTGAATAAATAAACTAAGGAATTATGAGTGGCATAATGTTTAGCTTCAAGGGTGGAGTGTTGGTAGTGCGACACAAAGCAAGTAGGCAGATTGTATTCCATGTAAAAGATAGAAGCCTATGTAAAAGCTGGAAATGACACTTTCTTTCTATACAATGCAGTGTTTGTTACCCACACATGATGGAAGAGATCACATAGAGAAATACTATTCACTCATGTCTACGGTTGCAGTATTTAGAAACAGGGTGGTCCACCCTAAAAGAATATTGAAAACAAATATGACAAGGCAAGCATAGATGTAGTGAATCAATCATTTACTTGTGTGCAGAATTGTAACTGCAGTAAGAGACTGTCCAAAATCTGAATCAAGAAGTTTTTGTCTAGCACTTATTGTTTGCAACTAATCGACGTGAATAATTGGATATTATATCAGATGAGTAAGAAAGACAAGTAAAATTTTCAACAAACCTGGCTTGCAGTAGTAATCTGGGTCAATGTCACTACGGCTAACAATCCAAAATGACTAGTGTCTGTTCCTAGGGCCGGAATTTTGAAAACCCTGTAAACTTTACAAGTACTAAAGATTACCGAAATACATCTGAACCATTAAGTGTAGGTAGCACTGAGCACACAACAAACCCTAATGACAGTCCTGCCTAATGAGTAATGAATCAATTAGAAAATGGGTGATGTGGAGTGGCTGCTGAGTGTTGAGGACTTATCTCAGGATAAATCGGGTTGGCTTAGTGGGTGCTGCACGCCTGAGCCCTGAACGGACTGGGAAGGTAGGCACGGCGGCGCGCCTGGGCAGCGGTGACACTATTGGGCGAGCGGCTCCTGACCTCCTGTTAGTCCGGCGTCTCCTCCTAGAGTCATGCCATCCGGGGACGGCAAGTCGCCGGCAAGGCAGGCGGCTAGGGGCGAGTAGAGGTCAGAAGCGCGCAACAGAACAGAGGGGAATCGGGGCCTGGGACGACCCAAAATCCCAGGGTGGGCCGGCCCACCGTGGGCACCCTGTAGACATACACACCCGAGTGACGAACATGCATTTTTGAAAGGGATAATTAGATTAATGCCCCTAGTTGTGTCCCACTCGTCTGTTTTACCCCTAATTCCCAAAAGTCACCGGTTCTGTCCAAGTCACTTTGCTCCTCTTATGCTTTGCCCTTTGACCGTTTGACCGTCAGTTTGAAAACTTCATAACTAATTCATACTGAATCAGAAAAATCCAAATAAGATACCAAAATGTTTAGGAAAATATCACCTATATGTCAGTGTCATTTGCATTCATGAAAAAGTGTTGGAAAGTGCACATCCGAGTTTTATCTCTTTTCATACCACCATGAATAGTGAACTCTAAAAAAATTCAAAAAAAATATGGTGGTGAAGAATAACAAATGTTCTAAGTGCTTGCCAAGTTTCATTAGGGAACGACATTCGTGGAAGTCATGGCAAAAAAATATCTATTTTGGAGTGCTGATTGTTTTTTTGCCACGTCACCCACGAATGTTATTCCCTGATAAAACTTGGCAGCCACTTAAAACATTTGTCATTCTTTGCCACCAATTTTTTTTAAATTTTTTAGATTTTACTATTCATGGTGGTAGCATAAGAGCTAAAACTCGGATGGGCAATTTCCAACACTTTTTTCATGAATGCAAATGACACTGACACATAGGTGATGTTTTTCTGAACATTTTGGTATCTTATTGGCATTTTTCTGATTTAGTATGAATTAGTTATGAAGTTTTCAAACTGATGGTCAAACGGTCAAAGAGCAAAAGCATAATAGGAGCAAAGTGACTTGGATAGAACCAGTGACTTTTCGGAATTAGGGGTAAAACAGGCGAGTGGGACACAACTAGGGGCATAAATCTAATTATCCCTTTTCGAAAATAATTTAGGAACATTTAGCTGACCAATTAAACGAATCTGTTTTAATAATACCAGATTCGTATTTGAACAACTAAGATTGTTTAGCTTGATGGGTCGAGCAGTGCTATTATGACACGAAGCACGTATTCTGATCGTATAGTTGTTTGCTTCGAAGTAAGAGCTAAATTCTAAGAGCTTAAAAGAAAGTAGAGTAACCAAGTTAAGATCTATTTTCTGGTTGAGATCAAAAAGTTGAGGAGATATGAAGTACCACCTCTCTTGCCGCACTGTGTAGGCATCGGGGGTGCGATGGCTGTCGGTGGCGTTGAAGCAGATCTGCGATGGTAGACGGGTGTGTCGGGGGATAAGCCCCGTTGCGGTGGAAGAGAAGGTCGTGTGAGCGGCCGCGGCAAAGAGGACGACGGCGCCGATGAAGCGAGAGGACGTGATGCAAGGCTCTTGGTCCATCGCCGTGGATGAGAAATGTCCATCTCTAGCAGTGGACGACGCGGTATTGGTAGACGCTCCGGCATGGTGGAGGACGGTAGCGATGGATGTGGTGGAGGACGGCGGCGATGGATGGGGTGGCGGACGGAGGCTGGTGTGGGGATGGTGTTCTAGCGCGGACGGTGTATGAATGGGAAAATGGAGGGAGAGGTACGGGGAACCATGTTTTTGGGACGCGCCTGTCTGAAATATGGGAAAGTTACGAACTTAGCCCCCATTTAAAATTTGGACGTCTCGTCGATTGGGGATACGACGGTAATCTCGCATCTCGCCAATATTTGCCCAGAGCGATTTCGGGCAAGGAGAGGGTGGTTGGCGCCCATGGTTGGCGCCCACGGTATATGAACAGGGCTGACAGGTAGGGCAGTTGTGTCACGTCTGAGTGAAGTTACAAACCTGCCCCTATTGACAATATTTGCCTACATCGATTTCGGCTGAGTCGAGTTTGTTTTGCCGCCCACCGTGTATGAATGGGGAAATGGAGGGAGAAACAGAGGTCTTTCGGACGAGCTTGAATCAAATGTGTTTTTCCGCCCATGTTTGGAGCCCACCGTGTCGGAATGGGCTCAGAGGTGGTCGTGTCATGTCTTATTGAAGTTACTATCCTATCCCTATTTAGAGCAGTGGAAATCAGGCCGATGGATTGTCCGTATAATGGGTAGACAGTAATTTCCATCTCCCAAACACTTGGCTTCGGGCAGCCGACGTGGGAGTGGACATTTTGCCGCTTCTTTCGAATTTTGGGACAATAAGCATCCACGTTTACCCTGGCAACTAAATTCGAATCCATTTTCTATTCCTATACGAATATTTATAAATCATTCTATGTGTTTTTATATATCTTCAAAAGGACGACAAAGATGTATTCCACTGTCATATATGAATATGGTTTACAAATGCCGATACTCAAATTCAGAAGCTAGAATCCAGTTTAAGGTGAATTCGAATATTTGGAACACTTCATGTCCAACTCAAATGTCACACACAGCATAATGTGTACCCCCAATTAGATATGTACACAAGCGATGTATCAAGATTCAAATACCGAGTGAATCAACCAAGAATGTACAGAACTAACAGACATATAAACACTTATAGACTATATGGATCAATAATATCAACTAACATACATAAGCCAGGCCGCTGTACTTTTCTTTGCTACAACAACATCCTTTTTTTAGCCAAGCTACTACAGCATCTTGGCCCTTTCCAATGTGTGCCACTTATGGTCCATCTATACTACTATTATTGTTGAATGCACATTCAGCCCGATTGGCATATTTGTAGGTCTGGCACAGCAATCGAAATGAAATGTCTCCGAGTCTTATCAATTAATACAGACTTGTGCTAAAATAAAATTACAAACCAAAAAACAAAAAACAATTATAACATGATCTCTAAAACAAATGGTTTGATCGATTACATGAACAAACAACACAAAGGTTATTCAACGATGGAAAGAACATTTCACCCATGATTTACCAAGTGGGAATTTAATTTCCTTTTTTCCTTCAGGACCTTAACAATGTGGTCAGTCTCAGCTTGCTTTGTTTTGAAATCCAGCAAATATTTAATGGTTGTCTTGAGTACTGCTACTGATTGTGATGTTTGCTTCCTCAACATGTCAACTTCATCTCTAAGTGCAGAAGCAGAATCTCTTTCTACCACTAGTTTAGCCTCTAGAGCATCAGCAGTTGGCAATTCATAATGCACGATTGGGCCGGTGCCACTGCTGTGGGATGATACAACGTCCATGGGGACCTCGCCCTTTGATCTTGGGCTAACCTGTTTTGCCATTAAAGTTCTGATTGGATTCAAAAAAGTTGAAGTTAGAAAAACATCCCAACTAGGAGTTATAACAGCAAACCAGTTAAACAAACAAGGAATTAAAGAGTTTCAATTCGATGCTAAAAAGTAGTTATTAACATCATTGTAACCCATTGTTGCAGCAGCAAAGCAGTTAAACAAACAAGTAGCTATTTAAGTTCAGGCAAACAGGTAATTCTTAACAGTAAGTATCAAACACATAGATAGGTGCAGTCTATAATAGGATTAACAGGCTGTGGCATTATGTAATCAGTAGCAAACTAAATTAAGCCAAGCAACGTAATTGAACAATTTTGCAATAAGTGGCTAACTAAAAGCAGGTAACTGAACTTACGCTAGTTCTTTGTACAGGCACACTGCAACTTGTTTTTCATTTACAAGGTTGTACGAAGGAGTCCATGACATCAATTGCTTGGATACGCAGTCCCAATACTTCTTTCTTCCCACACTGCATTCGTGAGTCGAATGGTTAATCTGGTAAGATGGTGCGTCCTTGATATGTTATATGAGGACATGTAGTCAGACTAGTTGTAACCACACACATCACACTGGCTTTTACTGTATATTTCATGCGATTACTTTTGGCATATCGAGATCTAAGCAATCTACAATAGGATGAAAAGACTGGCATCCTTCACATTATTGGCAAACTCAATTCATAGAAACAAGCAATTCAACCATTCTGTGGGTAAATCAAAAGCGCCAGTGGAATATTTTTCACTACCCCTATCATACACGCAAAAAGGGGCGACGCCACCATAGGGGCTGGTATGGGCGGCCGCCCCGGGTGGCTCGGAAGTGTGCACCTAGTTTGAGTCGTCCAGGTTGGCCCAGGCTAGTTTTGTTCGTCCCAACGCACGAGCAAGCAATGTAAAAAATGAAGAAAATGTTTCAATTTGGATAGGACAATAACATAAGTGCAAGGCAGGCCCTATAGCAGGCTCGCAGCCCAAACGAGCGCCTCCCATATCGATCGACAGCAGGAAAAATCCCAATTCATCCGCTCCAGCCTCCAGTCTAGTTCGCGCCTAACCTAGCCGCCACTGGACAGACCGACACAGCACTTCCTCACGCCCTCATTGGAGGGCGGTCGCCGGGCTTCAAGCAAACGGAAGGACGAGAAGATGAAGATCCATCCCTGGGTGTAGCCTGCGTGGGAGGCAGCGGCGGCAGCATGGGCATGGCATCGAGCTTGCGCAAACGGACAGTCATAGCTTGCAAGAGTAGCATGCGCAACGAGCAGGTACATCACATGTATGTAGGGAATCTATGAGAAAATGAAACCAATTTCTACTTATTTTATAACTCCCCCAATCAATACTGAACTGACTGAATCTGATGTATCTAATCATGTTTCCGGTGCAAACATCCAAGCTCATGTTGTTCTTGAGCCTGAAGTGTCTAATGAACAGACTGCTAATGAAGGATTTGATGCAAACATTTTACATGCTCCTGGTGATGAACATATAGTGTCTAATGAGGCATCTAATGCAAGTATTTTGCAAGCTCCCATTGAAGGATTTAGTGTCTAATGATGATCTGCTATGTTGAGAGAGACATAGAGATTTGCAGGCATTGATGACAAGCAAATTATAGTGCATTTTCATGGCTTGAGGAAACGTCGAGGCCATCTACCAGAAAGTCCCCGTATCATGACAACGTAGCATAAATACTTTTCTAATCTGTTGTTTGAAACTATTGGCATACTTGTGCAGTATAGATATATTGATATGCAATTTGCGCACTGGTTATAGGTGCAATTACACTTCGATATTTTCAGCCGGAGAACGAATAATTCAAGCAGGTACAGACCATGTTCGTAGTCCTTGTACACCATGTTGGATTTTGTGTTTTTTGGTGCTTGCATCATTTAGTGTTTATGATCTGAACTACTTTGGATCATTAGCTGGTTTTCAAAGTGCATGTAGCTTCACATTTCTCAAGTTATGTTGATTTCCGGAGTGCAAGTGCCTTCGTATTTTTTAAGTTAAATGTTCGCCCCTGGTAACTTGAATTCGTGGATCCGCCACTGCACACAAATCATATACGAATGCCAGTACGATGAATTAAATGAAATGCAGGGACTTACACTAGCTCATTGTACAGGCTCACTGTAGCTCTGCTTGCGCTTGGGATGTTCCATGTACAAGTCCATGTTACCACTTGCTTGCATGTGCAGGCCTTGTGCTCCTTGCATCCCCCTCTAGATTTTTGACACGGCGAATGGCTGATCAAATAAGAGGAATCGACCTTGCTGTTGTACTGGAGGACAGATACTTACAAGGTTATACGGGTGTGCAGGATGTGTACCAGATCCCGTAGCGCCGTCATGCTTCGCTAAAACATGGATTTGCTTGTTTCAGATGATATCTCCAGAAGAAATAAGAGTTAAAGTCAGAGTTGGATAGGCGTGTAAGCTAAGAGAGCAGTGAAAGAATATCCAAACATTGCAGAACAGTGCACAAGGGAGTGATGTGTGGATACCTAGTTCGGGCCGGCGTTTGGGCATGCTCGCCTAGCTAGAGTGCGGGTCACTTCAGAGCCGTTGAGGGTGATGGGCTGGCGTTGGCTGGTCGCGCACGGATGCAGATCTTGAGTGGCAGCGGAGCGCTACCATGCAGTGGACGAGACCATTGTTGAAGCCCCAGCGGCCTCGGGGGCGGAGGCGCGACGATGTGCTCGGTGAAGTAGCCCCGGTGAGCTGGGAGACGGCGTTGGTGAAGCGCACCTGATGCGGTGGAAGTCGGTGTCTGTGAGGCACGTCGGTTGCGGCGGCCGACGTTGTCGGTGGACCACCCGGTGCGGTGGATGAGGGCGTAGATGAGGTAGCTCCGGTCCGGTGGTGAAGCGTGACCGTCGTGTTCGTCGTCGTCGTCCGGCACAGAGGTGGGGAAAGAGACGAGACGAGGGGCGATTCGAACTTTGCTTGGGTTGGCGGCGAATTAGGGATTTGAGCAATCTGGGCGCGGAAGGGGACGGTGGAGAAGGGAGATTTTGCTGGGCTGGAATTGGGGCCGCCAGATATTTCAATTCGAAACATGGAAGCATGAACTTATTTTGTCGTTGTCCTTTTTTTGGGGGGGAGTGAGGGAGGGGGTGGGTGGCTGGGTGTTACGCGTCCGTCCGACACACGCGACCACCACGACACGACCCTGGTGCGCCTACATTTGAGAATGCAAACAAATCTGTCTGTATTACCATGCCTGTGTTTTCCTTGCAATAATTAGTCATCGAAACGAGATACTATAAATTAATTAATGAGGAGTTATTTGAAAAAAAATCGAAATGGTATCCACGCTAACGTGGATTAGAGTGTGTGTCACATAATTAGTTATTTGAATTAGAGTGTGTGTCACATAGTGATCTCCAATTCTAATGTGGATTTCGCATTTCACTGTATCCACGCTACTTTTTAATACAAATTCATATGTATATGATGAACACCATGGTAGTGAGAAAACTTTTGGATGGATTCAAAGATATGACCAACAAAATAGCACAACAAATCGAGTCAATGTCAACTTTTCGAAACCTAGTATGGCACGAATTCGAAATAATTACCCATATGCATGGTCCTCAGTTCAAATCTTATAATGTACACCGAATTGAAACATCAATATTAAGTCTCTCGTACTATCTACATTCAAATGTTGTTTTTAGCCCCCCTCCCCCCCC